>NC_090443.1:838372775-838504486 GCF_031143425.1 Pleurodeles waltl
AACGCAACGTGCACACATCACATTTTTTTAAAGAAAACAGAGGTGTTTTTTGCAAAGTGCCTACCTGTGGATTTTGGCCTCTAGCTCAGCCGGCACCTAGGGAAACCTACCAAACCTGTGCATTTCTGAAAACTAGAGACCTAGGGGAATCCAAGATGGGGTGACTTCTGGGGCTCTGACCAGGTTCTGTTACCCAGAATCCTTTGCAAATCTCAAAATTTGGCTAAAAAAACACGTGTTCCTCACATTTCTGTGGCAGAAAGTTCTGGAATCTGAGAGGAGCCACAAATTTCCTTCCACCCAGCGTTCCCCCAAGTCTCCCGATAAAAATGATACCTCACTTGTGTGGGTAGGCCTAGCGCCCGCGACAGGAAATGCCCCAAAACGCAATGTGCACACATCACATTTTTTTAAAGAAAACAGAGGTGTTTTTTGCAAAGTGCCTACCTGTGGATTTTGGCCTCTAGCTCAGCCGGCACCTAGGGAAACCTACCAAACCTGTGCATTTCTGAAAACTAGAGACCTAGGGGAATCCAAGATGGGGTGACTTCTGGGGCTCTGACCAGGTTCTGTTACCCAGAATCCTTTGCAAATCTCAAAATTTGGCTAAAAAAACACGTGTTCCTCACATTTCTGTGGCAGAAAGTTCTGGAATCTGAGAGGAGCCACAAATTTCCTTCCACCCAGCGTTCCCCCAAGTCTCCCGATAAAAATGATACCTCACTTGTGTGGGTAGGCCTAGCGCCCGCGACAGGAAATGCCCCAAAACGCAACATGCACACATCACATTTTTTGAAAGAAAACAGAGGTGTTTTTTGCAAAGTGCCTACCTGTAGATTTTGGCCTCTAGCTCAGCCGGCACCTAGGGAAACCTACCAAACCTGTGCATTTTTTAAAACTAGAGACCTAGGGGAATCCAAGATGGGATGACTTGTGGGGCTCTGACCAGGTTCTGTTACCCAGAATCCTTTGCAAACCTCAAAATTTGGCTAAAAAAACACATGTTCCTCACATTTCTGTGGCATAAAGTTCTGGAATCTGAGAGGAGCCAGAAATTTCCTTCCACCCAGCGTTCCCCCAAGTCTCCCGATAGAAATGGTACCTCACTTGTGTGGGTAGGCCTAGCGCCCGCGACAGGATATGCCCCAAAACACAACGTGGACACATCACAGAAAACAGAGCTGTTTTTTGCAAAGTGCCTACCGGTAGATGTTGGCCTCTAGCTCAGCCGGCACCTAGGGAAACCTACCAAACCTGTGCATTTCTGAAAACTAGAGACTTAGGGGAATCCAAGATGGGGTGACTTGTGGGGTTCTGACCAGGTTCTGTTACCCAGAATCCTTTGCAAACCTCAAAATTTGGCTAAAAAAACACATGTTCCTAACATTTCTGTGGCAGAAAGTTCTGGAATCTGAGAGGAGGCACAAATTTTCTTCCATCCAGCGTTCCCCCAAGTCTCCCGATAAAAATGATACCTCACTTGTGTGGGTAGGCCTAGCGCCCGCGACAGGAATTGCCCCAAAACACAACGTGGACACATCCCATTTTTTGACAGAAAACAGAGCTGTATTTTGCAAAGTGCCTACCTGTAGATTTTGGCCTCTAGCTCAGCCGGCACCTAGGGAAACCTACCAAACCTGTGCATTTCTGAAAACTAGAGACCTAGGGGAATCCAAGATGGGGTGACTTGTCGGGCTCTGACCAGGTTCTGTTACCCAGAATTCTTTGCAAACCTCAAAATTTGGCTAAAAAACCACATGTTCCTCACATTTCTGTGGCAGAAAGTTCTGGAATCTGAGAGGAGCCACAAATTTCCTTCCATCCAGCGTTCCCCCAAGTCTCCCGATAAAAATGATACCTCACTTGTGTGGGTAGGCCTAGCGCCCGCGACAGGAAATGCCCCAAAACGCAACGTGCACACATCACATTTTTTTAAAGAAAACAGAGGTGTTTTTTGCAAAGTGCCTACCTGTGGATTTTGGCCTCTAGCTCAGCCGGCACCTAGGGAAACCTACCAAACCTGTGCATTTCTGAAAACTAGAGACCTAGGGGAATCCAAGATGGGGTGACTTCTGGGGCTCTGACCAGGTTCTGTTACCCAGAATCCTTTGCAAATCTCAAAATTTGGCTAAAAAATCACGTGTTCCTCACATTTCTGTGGCAGAAAGTTCTGGAATCTGAGAGGAGCCACAAATTTCCTTCCACCCAGCGTTCCCCCAAGTCTCCCGATAAAAATGATACCTCACTTGTGTGGGTAGGCCTAGCGCCCGCGACAGGAAATGCCCCAAAACGCAACGTGCACACATCACATTTTTAAAAAAAAAACAGAGGTGTTTTTTGCAAAGTGCCTACCTGTGGATTTTGGCCTCTAGCTCAGCCGGCACCTAGGGAAACCTACCAAACCTGTGCATTTCTGAAAACTAGAGACCTAGGGGAATCCAAGATGGGGTGACTTCTGGGGCTCTGACCAGGTTCTGTTACCCAGAATCCTTTGCAAATCTCAAAATTTGGCTAAAAAAACACGTGTTCCTCACATTTCTGTGGCAGAAAGTTCTGGAATCTGAGAGGAGCCACACATTTCCTTCCACCCAGCGTTCCCCCAAGTCTCCCGATAAAAATGATACCTCACTTGTGTGGGTAGGCCTAGCGCCCGCGACAGGAAATGCCCCAAAACGCAATGTGCACACATCACATTTTTTGAAAGAAAACAGAGGTGTTTTTTGCAAAGTGCCTACCTGTGGATTTTGGCCTCTAGCTCAGCCGGCACCTAGGGAAAACTACCAAACCTGTGTATTTCTGAAAACTAGAGACCTAGGGGAATCCAAGATGGGGTGACTTCTGGGGCTCTGACCAGGTTCTGTTACTTAGAATCCTTTGCAAATCTCAAAATTTGGCTAAAAAAACACGTGTTCCTCACATTTCTGTGGCAGAAAGTTCTGGAATCTGAGAGGAGCCACGAATTTCCTTCCACCCAGCGTTCCCCCAAGTCTCCCGATAAAAATGATACCTCACTTGTGTGGGTAGGCCTAGCGCCCGCGACAGGAAATGCCCCAAAACGCAATGTGCACACATCACATTTTTTGAAAGAAAACAGAGGTGTTTTTTGCAAAGTGCCTACCTGTGGATTTTGGCCTCTAGCTCAGCCGGCACCTAGGGAAAACTACCAAACCTGTGTATTTCTGAAAACTAGAGACCTAAGGGAATCCAAGATGGGGTGACTTCTGGGGCTCTGACCAGGTTCTGTTACCCAGAATCCTTTGCAAATCTCAAAATTTGGCTAAAAAAACACGTGTTCCTCACATTTCTGTGGCAGAAAGTTCTAGAATCTGAGAGGAGCCACAAATTTCCTTCCACCCAGCGTTCCCCCAAGTCTCCCGATAAAAATGATACCTCACTTGTGTGCGTAGGCCTAGCGCCCGCGACAGGAAATGCCCCAAAACGCAATGTGCACACATCACATTTTTTGAAAGAAAACAGAGGTGTTTTTTGCAAAGTGCCTACCTGTAGATTTTGGCCTCTAGCTCAGCCGGCACCTAGGGAAACCTACCAAACCTGTGCATTTTTGAAAACTAGAGACCTAGGGGAATCCAAGATGGGATGACTTGTGGGGCTCTGACCAGGTTCTGTTACCCAGAATCCTTTGCAAACCTCAAAATTTGGCTAAAAAAACACATGTTCCTCACATTTCTGTGGCAGAAAGTTCTGGAATCTGAGAGGAGCCAGAAATTTCCTTCCACCCAGCGTTCCCCCAAGTCTCCCGATAGAAATGGTACCTCACTTGTGTGGGTAGGCCTAGCGCCCGCGACAGGATATGCCCCAAAACACAACGTGGACACATCACAGAAAACAGAGCTGTTTTTTGCAAAGTGCCTACCGGTAGATGTTGGCCTCTAGCTCAGCCGGCACCTAGGGAAACCTACCAAACCTGTGCATTTCTGAAAACTAGAGACTTAGGGGAATCCAAGATGGGGTGACTTGTGGGGTTCTGACCAGGTTCTGTTACCCAGAATCCTTTGCAAACCTCAAAATTTGGCTAAAAAAACACATGTTCCTAACATTTCTGTGGCAGAAAGTTCTGGAATCTGAGAGGAGGCACAAATTTCCTTCCATCCAGCGTTCCCCCAAGTCTCCCGATAAAAATGATACCTCACTTGTGTGGGTAGGCCTAGCGCCCGCGACAGGAATTGCCCCAAAACACAACGTGGACACATCCCATTTTTTGACAGAAAACAGAGCTGTATTTTGCAAAGTGCCTACCTGTAGATTTTGGCCTCTAGCTCAGCCGGCACCTAGGGAAACCTACCAAACCTGTGCATTTCTGAAAACTAGAGACCTAGGGGAATCCAAGATGGGGTGACTTGTCGGGCTCTGACCAGGTTCTGTTACCCAGAATTCTTTGCAAACCTCAAAATTTGGCTAAAAAACCACATGTTCCTCACATTTCTGTGGCAGAAAGTTCTGGAATCTGAGAGGAGCCACAAATTTCCTTCCATCCAGCGTTCCCCCAAGTCTCCCGATAAAAATGATACCTCACTTGTGTGGGTAGGCCTAGCGCCCGCGACAGGAAATGCCCCAAAACGCAACGTGCACACATCACATTTTTTTAAAGAAAACAGAGGTGTTTTTTGCAAAGTGCCTACCTGTGGATTTTGGCCTCTAGCTCAGCCGGCACCTAGGGAAACCTACCAAACCTGTGCATTTCTGAAAACTAGAGACCTAGGGGAATCCAAGATGGGGTGACTTCTGGGGCTCTGACCAGGTTCTGTTACCCAGAATCCTTTGCAAATCTCAAAATTTGGCTAAAAAATCACGTGTTCCTCACATTTCTGTGGCAGAAAGTTCTGGAATCTGAGAGGAGCCACAAATTTCCTTCCACCCAGCGTTCCCCCAAGTCTCCCGATAAAAATGATACCTCACTTGTGTGGGTAGGCCTAGCGCCCGCGACAGGAAATGCCCCAAAACGCAATGTGCACACATCACATTTTTTGAAAGAAAACAGAGGTGTTTTTTGCAAAGTGCCTACCTGTGGATTTTGGCCTCTAGCTCAGCCGGCACCTAGGGAAAACTACCAAACCTGTGTATTTTTGAAAACTAGAGACCTAGGGGAATCCAAGATGGGGTGACTTGTGGGGCTCTGGCCAGGTTCTGTTACCCAGAATCCTTTGCAAACCTCAAAATTTGGCTAAAAAAACACATGTTCCTCACATTTCTGTGGCAGAAAGTTCTGGAATCTGAGAGGAGCCAGAAATTTCCTTCCACCCAGCGTTCCCCCAAGTCTCCCGATAGAAATGGTACCTCACTTGTGTGGGTAGGCCTAGCGCCCGCGACAGGATATGCCCCAAAACACAACGTGGACACATCACAGAAAACAGAGCTGTTTTTTGCAAAGTGCCTACCGGTAGATGTTGGCCTCTAGCTCAGCCGGCACCTAGGGAAACCTACCAAACCTGTGCATTTCTGAAAACTAGAGACTTAGGGGAATCCAAGATGGGGTGACTTGTGGGGTTCTGACCAGGTTCTGTTACCCAGAATCCTTTGCAAACCTCAAAATTTGGCTAAAAAAACACATGTTCCTAACATTTCTGTGGCAGAAAGTTCTGGAATCTGAGAGGAGGCACAAATTTCCTTCCATCCAGCGTTCCCCCAAGTCTCCCGATAAAAATGATACCTCACTTGTGTGGGTAGGCCTAGCGCCCGCGACAGGAATTGCCCCAAAACACAACGTGGACACATCCCATTTTTTGACAGAAAACAGAGCTGTATTTTGCAAAGTGCCTACCTGTAGATTTTGGCCTCTAGCTCAGCCGGCACCTAGGGAAACCTACCAAACCTGTGCATTTCTGAAAACTAGAGACCTAGGGGAATCCAAGATGGGGTGACTTGTCGGGCTCTGACCAGGTTCTGTTACCCAGAATCCTTTGCAAACCTCAAAATTTGGCTAAAAAACCACATGTTCCTCACATTTCTGTGGCAGAAAGTTCTGGAATCTGAGAGGAGCCACAAATGTCCTTCCATCCAGCGTTCCCCCAAGTCTCCCGATAAAAATGATACCTCACTTGTGTGGGTAGGCCTAGCGCCCGCGACAGGAAATGCCCCAAAACGCAACGTGCACACATCACATTTTTTTAAAGAAAACAGAGGTGTTTTTTGCAAAGTGCCTACCTGTGGATTTTGGCCTCTAGCTCAGCCGGCACCTAGGGAAACCTACCAAACCTGTGCATTTCTGAAAACTAGAGACCTAGGGGAATCCAAGATGGGGTGACTTCTGGGGCTCTGACCAGGTTCTGTTACCCAGAATCCTTTGCAAATCTCAAAATTTGGCTAAAAAAACACGTGTTCCTCACATTTCTGTGGCAGAAAGTTCTGGAATCTGAGAGGAGCCACAAATTTCCTTCCACCCAGCGTTCCCCCAAGTCTCCCGATAAAAATGATACCTCACTTGTGTGGGTAGGCCTAGCGCCCGCGACAGGAAATGCCCCAAAACGCAATGTGCACACATCACATTTTTTTAAAGAAAACAGAGGTGTTTTTTGCAAAGTGCCTACCTGTGGATTTTGGCCTCTAGCTCAGCCGGCACCTAGGGAAACCTACCAAACCTGTGCATTTCTGAAAACTAGAGACCTAGGGGAATCCAAGATGGGGTGACTTCTGGGGCTCTGACCAGGTTCTGTTACCCAGAATCCTTTGCAAATCTCAAAATTTGGCTAAAAAAACACGTGTTCCTCACATTTCTGTGGCAGAAAGTTCTGGAATCTGAGAGGAGCCACAAATTTCCTTCCACCCAGCGTTCCCCCAAGTCTCCCGATAAAAATGATACCTCACTTGTGTGGGTAGGCCTAGCGCCCGCGACAGGAAATGCCCCAAAACGCAACATGCACACATCACATTTTTTGAAAGAAAACAGAGGTGTTTTTTGCAAAGTGCCTACCTGTAGATTTTGGCCTCTAGCTCAGCCGGCACCTAGGGAAACCTACCAAACCTGTGCATTTTTTAAAACTAGAGACCTAGGGGAATCCAAGATGGGATGACTTGTGGGGCTCTGACCAGGTTCTGTTACCCAGAATCCTTTGCAAACCTCAAAATTTGGCTAAAAAAACACATGTTCCTCACATTTCTGTGGCATAAAGTTCTGGAATCTGAGAGGAGCCAGAAATTTCCTTCCACCCAGCGTTCCCCCAAGTCTCCCGATAGAAATGGTACCTCACTTGTGTGGGTAGGCCTAGCGCCCGCGACAGGATATGCCCCAAAACACAACGTGGACACATCACAGAAAACAGAGCTGTTTTTTGCAAAGTGCCTACCGGTAGATGTTGGCCTCTAGCTCAGCCGGCACCTAGGGAAACCTACCAAACCTGTGCATTTCTGAAAACTAGAGACTTAGGGGAATCCAAGATGGGGTGACTTGTGGGGTTCTGACCAGGTTCTGTTACCCAGAATCCTTTGCAAACCTCAAAATTTGGCTAAAAAAACACATGTTCCTAACATTTCTGTGGCAGAAAGTTCTGGAATCTGAGAGGAGGCACAAATTTTCTTCCATCCAGCGTTCCCCCAAGTCTCCCGATAAAAATGATACCTCACTTGTGTGGGTAGGCCTAGCGCCCGCGACAGGAATTGCCCCAAAACACAACGTGGACACATCCCATTTTTTGACAGAAAACAGAGCTGTATTTTGCAAAGTGCCTACCTGTAGATTTTGGCCTCTAGCTCAGCCGGCACCTAGGGAAACCTACCAAACCTGTGCATTTCTGAAAACTAGAGACCTAGGGGAATCCAAGATGGGGTGACTTGTCGGGCTCTGACCAGGTTCTGTTACCCAGAATTCTTTGCAAACCTCAAAATTTGGCTAAAAAACCACATGTTCCTCACATTTCTGTGGCAGAAAGTTCTGGAATCTGAGAGGAGCCACAAATTTCCTTCCATCCAGCGTTCCCCCAAGTCTCCCGATAAAAATGATACCTCACTTGTGTGGGTAGGCCTAGCGCCCGCGACAGGAAATGCCCCAAAACGCAACGTGCACACATCACATTTTTTTAAAGAAAACAGAGGTGTTTTTTGCAAAGTGCCTACCTGTGGATTTTGGCCTCTAGCTCAGCCGGCACCTAGGGAAACCTACCAAACCTGTGCATTTCTGAAAACTAGAGACCTAGGGGAATCCAAGATGGGGTGACTTCTGGGGCTCTGACCAGGTTCTGTTACCCAGAATCCTTTGCAAATCTCAAAATTTGGCTAAAAAATCACGTGTTCCTCACATTTCTGTGGCAGAAAGTTCTGGAATCTGAGAGGAGCCACAAATTTCCTTCCACCCAGCGTTCCCCCAAGTCTCCCGATAAAAATGATACCTCACTTGTGTGGGTAGGCCTAGCGCCCGCGACAGGAAATGCCCCAAAACGCAATGTGCACACATCACATTTTTTGAAAGAAAACAGAGGTGTTTTTTGCAAAGTGCCTACCTGTGGATTTTGGCCTCTAGCTCAGCCGGCACCTAGGGAAAACTACCAAACCTGTGTATTTTTGAAAACTAGAGACCTAGGGGAATCCAAGATGGGGTGACTTGTGGGGCTCTGGCCAGGTTCTGTTACCCAGAATCCTTTGCAAACCTCAAAATTTGGCTAAAAAAACACATGTTCCTCACATTTCTGTGGCAGAAAGTTCTGGAATCTGAGAGGAGCCACAAATTTCCTTCCACCCAGCGCTCCCCCAAGTCTCCCGATAAAAATGATACCTCACTTGTGTGGGTAGGCCTAGCGCCCGCGACAGGAAATGCCCCAAAACGCAACATGCACACATCACATTTTTTGAAAGAAAACAGAGGTGTTTTTTGCAAAGTGCCTACCTGTAGATTTTGGCCTCTAGCTCAGCCGGCACCTAGGGAAACCTACCAAACCTGTGCATTTTTGAAAACTAGAGACCTAGGGGAATCCAAGATGGGATGACTTGTGGGGCTCTGACCAGGTTCTGTTACCCAGAATCCTTTGCAAACCTCAAAATTTGGCTAAAAAAACACATGTTCCTCACATTTCTGTGGCAGAAAGTTCTGGAATCTGAGAGGAGCCAGAAATTTCCTTCCACCCAGCGTTCCCCCAAGTCTCCCGATAGAAATGGTACCTCACTTGTGTGGGTAGGCCTAGCGCCCGCGACAGGATATGCCCCAAAACACAACGTGGACACATCACAGAAAACAGAGCTGTTTTTTGCAAAGTGCCTACCGGTAGATGTTGGCCTCTAGCTCAGCCGGCACCTAGGGAAACCTACCAAACCTGTGCATTTCTGAAAACTAGAGACTTAGGGGAATCCAAGATGGGGTGACTTGTGGGGTTCTGACCAGGTTCTGTTACCCAGAATCCTTTGCAAACCTCAAAATTTGGCTAAAAAAACACATGTTCCTAACATTTCTGTGGCAGAAAGTTCTGGAATCTGAGAGGAGGCACAAATTTCCTTCCATCCAGCGTTCCCCCAAGTCTCCCGATAAAAATGATACCTCACTTGTGTGGGTAGGCCTAGCGCCCGCGACAGGAATTGCCCCAAAACACAACGTGGACACATCCCATTTTTTGACAGAAAACAGAGCTGTATTTTGCAAAGTGCCTACCTGTAGATTTTGGCCTCTAGCTCAGCCGGCACCTAGGGAAACCTACCAAACCTGTGCATTTCTGAAAACTAGAGACCTAGGGGAATCCAAGATGGGGTGACTTGTCGGGCTCTGACCAGGTTCTGTTACCCAGAATCCTTTGCAAACCTCAAAATTTGGCTAAAAAACCACATGTTCCTCACATTTCTGTGGCAGAAAGTTCTGGAATCTGAGAGGAGCCACAAATTTCCTTCCATCCAGCGTTCCCCCAAGTCTCCCGATAAAAATGATACCTCACTTGTGTGGGTAGGCCTAGCGCCCGCGACAGGAAATGCCCCAAAACGCAACGTGCACACATCACATTTTTTTAAAGAAAACAGAGGTGTTTTTTGCAAAGTGCCTACCTGTGGATTTTGGCCTCTAGCTCAGCCGGCACCTAGGGAAACCTACCAAACCTGTGCATTTCTGAAAACTAGAGACCTAGGGGAATCCAAGATGGGGTGACTTCTGGGGCTCTGACCAGGTTCTGTTACCCAGAATCCTTTGCAAATCTCAAAATTTGGCTAAAAAAACACGTGTTCCTCACATTTCTGTGGCAGAAAGTTCTGGAATCTGAGAGGAGCCACAAATTTCCTTCCACCCAGCGTTCCCCCAAGTCTCCCGATAAAAATGATACCTCACTTGTGTGGGTAGGCCTAGCGCCCGCGACAGGAAATGCCCCAAAACGCAATGTGCACACATCACATTTTTTGAAAGAAAACAGAGGTGTTTTTTGCAAAGTGCCTACCTGTGGATTTTGGCCTCTAGCTCAGCCGGCACCTAGGGAAAACTACCAAACCTGTGTATTTCTGAAAACTAGAGACCTAGGGGAATCCAAGATGGGGTGACTTCTGGGGCTCTGACCAGGTTCTGTTACTTAGAATCCTTTGCAAATCTCAAAATTTGGCTAAAAAAACACGTGTTCCTCACATTTCTGTGGCAGAAAGTTCTGGAATCTGAGAGGAGCCACGAATTTCCTTCCACCCAGCGTTCCCCCAAGTCTCCCGATAAAAATGATACCTCACTTGTGTGGGTAGGCCTAGCGCCCGCGACAGGAAATGCCCCAAAACGCAATGTGCACACATCACATTTTTTGAAAGAAAACAGAGGTGTTTTTTGCAAAGTGCCTACCTGTGGATTTTGGCCTCTAGCTCAGCCGGCACCTAGGGAAAACTACCAAACCTGTGTATTTCTGAAAACTAGAGACCTAAGGGAATCCAAGATGGGGTGACTTCTGGGGCTCTGACCAGGTTCTGTTACCCAGAATCCTTTGCAAATCTCAAAATTTGGCTAAAAAAACACGTGTTCCTCACATTTCTGTGGCAGAAAGTTCTAGAATCTGAGAGGAGCCACAAATTTCCTTCCACCCAGCGTTCCCCCAAGTCTCCCGATAAAAATGATACCTCACTTGTGTGGGTAGGCCTAGCGCCCGCGACAGGAAATGCCCCAAAACGCAATGTGCACACATCACATTTTTTGAAAGAAAACAGAGGTGTTTTTTGCAAAGTGCCTACCTGTAGATTTTGGCCTCTAGCTCAGCCGGCACCTAGGGAAACCTACCAAACCTGTGCATTTTTGAAAACTAGAGACCTAGGGGAATCCAAGATGGGATGACTTGTGGGGCTCTGACCAGGTTCTGTTACCCAGAATCCTTTGCAAACCTCAAAATTTGGCTAAAAAAACACATGTTCCTCACATTTCTGTGGCAGAAAGTTCTGGAATCTGAGAGGAGCCAGAAATTTCCTTCCACCCAGCGTTCCCCCAAGTCTCCCGATAGAAATGGTACCTCACTTGTGTGGGTAGGCCTAGCGCCCGCGACAGGATATGCCCCAAAACACAACGTGGACACATCACAGAAAACAGAGCTGTTTTTTGCAAAGTGCCTACCGGTAGATGTTGGCCTCTAGCTCAGCCGGCACCTAGGGAAACCTACCAAACCTGTGCATTTCTGAAAACTAGAGACTTAGGGGAATCCAAGATGGGGTGACTTGTGGGGTTCTGACCAGGTTCTGTTACCCAGAATCCTTTGCAAACCTCAAAATTTGGCTAAAAAAACACATGTTCCTAACATTTCTGTGGCAGAAAGTTCTGGAATCTGAGAGGAGGCACAAATTTCCTTCCATCCAGCATTCCCCCAAGTCTCCCGATAAAAATGATACCTCACTTGAGTGGGTAGGCCTAGCGCCCGCGACAGGAATTGCCCCAAAACACAACGTGGACACATCCCATTTTTTGACAGAAAACAGAGCTGTATTTTGCAAAGTGCCTACCTGTAGATTTTGGCCTCTAGCTCAGCCGGCAACTAGGGAAACCTACCAAACCTGTGCATTTCTGAAAACTAGAGACCTAGGGGAATCCAAGATGGGGTGACTTGTCGGGCTCTGACCAAGTTCTGTTACCCAGAATTCTTTGCAAACCTCAAAATTTGGCTAAAAAACCACATGTTCCTCACATTTCTGTGGCAGAAAGTTCTGGAATCTGAGAGGAGCCACAAATTTCCTTCCATCCAGCGTTCCCCCAAGTCTCCCGATAAAAATGATACCTCACTTGTGTGGGTAGGCCTAGCGCCCGCGACAGGAAATGCCCCAAAACGCAACGTGCACACATCACATTTTTTTAAAGAAAACAGAGGTGTTTTTTGCAAAGTGCCTACCTGTGGATTTTGGCCTCTAGCTCAGCCGGCACCTAGGGAAACCTACCAAACCTGTGCATTTCTGAAAACTAGAGACCTAGGGGAATCCAAGATGGGGTGACTTGTGGGGCTCTGACCAGGTTCTGTTACCCAGAATCCTTTGCAAACCTCAAAATTTGGCTAAAAAAACACATGTTCCTCACATTTCTGTGGCAGAAAGTTCTGGAATCTGAGAGGAGCCAGAAATTTCCTTCCACCCAGCGTTCCCCCAAGTCTCCCGATAGAAATGGTACCTCACTTGTGTGGGTAGGCCTAGCGCCCGCGACAGGATATGCCCCAAAACACAACGTGGACACATCACAGAAAACAGAGCTGTTTTTTGCAAAGTGCCTACCGGTAGATGTTGGCCTCTAGCTCAGCCGGCACCTAGGGAAACCTACCAAACCTGTGCATTTCTGAAAACTAGAGACTTAGGGGAATCCAAGATGGGGTGACTTGTGGGGTTCTGACCAGGTTCTGTTACCCAGAATCCTTTGCAAACCTCAAAATTTGGCTAAAAAAACACATGTTCCTAACATTTCTGTGCAGAAAGTTCTGGAATCTGAGAGGAGGCACAAATTTCCTTCCATCCAGCGTTCCCCCAAGTCTCCCGATAAAAATGATACCTCACTTGTGTGGGTAGGCCTAGCGCCCGCGACAGGAATTGCCCCAAAACACAACGTGGACACATCCCATTTTTTGACAGAAAACAGAGCTGTATTTTGCAAAGTGCCTACCTGTAGATTTTGGCCTCTAGCTCAGCCGGCACCTAGGGAAACCTACCAAACCTGTGCATTTCTGAAAATTAGAGACCTAGGGGAATCCAAGATGGGGTGACTTGTCGGGCTCTGACCAGGTTCTGTTACCCAGAATTCTTTGCAAACCTCAAAATTTGGCTAAAAAACCACATGTTCCTCACATTTCTGTGGCAGAAAGTTCTGGAATCTGAGAGGAGCCACAAATTTCCTTCCATCCAGCGTTCCCCCAAGTCTCCCGATAAAAATGATACCTCACTTGTGTGGGTAGGCCTAGCGCCCGCGACAGGAAATGCCCCAAAACGCAACGTGCACACATCACATTTTTTTAAAGAAAACAGAGGTGTTTTTTGCAAAGTGCCTACCTGTGGATTTTGGCCTCTAGCTCAGCCGGCACCTAGGGAAACCTACCAAACCTGTGCATTTCTGAAAACTAGAGACCTAGGGGAATCCAAGATGGGGTGACTTCTGGGGCTCTGACCAGGTTCTGTTACCCAGAATCCTTTGCAAATCTCAAAATTTGGCTAAAAAATCACGTGTTCCTCACATTTCTGTGGCAGAAAGTTCTGGAATCTGAGAGGAGCCACAAATTTCCTTCCACCCAGCGTTCCCCCAAGTCTCCCGATAAAAATGATACCTCACTTGTGTGGGTAGGCCTAGCGCCCGCGACAGGAAATGCCCCAAAACGCAATGTGCACACATCACATTTTTTGAAAGAAAACAGAGGTGTTTTTTGCAAAGTGCCTACCTGTGGATTTTGGCCTCTAGCTCAGCCGGCACCTAGGGAAAACTACCAAACCTGTGTATTTTTGAAAACTAGAGACCTAGGGGAATCCAAGATGGGGTGACTTGTGGGGCTCTGGCCAGGTTCTGTTACCCAGAATCCTTTGCAAACCTCAAAATTTGGCTAAAAAAACACATGTTCCTCACATTTCTGTGGCAGAAAGTTCTGGAATCTGAGAGGAGCCAGAAATTTCCTTCCACCCAGCGTTCCCCCAAGTCTCCCGATAGAAATGGTACCTCACTTGTGTGGGTAGGCCTAGCGCCCGCGACAGGATATGCCCCAAAACACAACGTGGACACATCACAGAAAACAGAGCTGTTTTTTGCAAAGTGCCTACCGGTAGATGTTGGCCTCTAGCTCAGCCGGCACCTAGGGAAACCTACCAAACCTGTGCATTTCTGAAAACTAGAGACTTAGGGGAATCCAAGATGGGGTGACTTGTGGGGTTCTGACCAGGTTCTGTTACCCAGAATCCTTTGCAAACCTCAAAATTTGGCTAAAAAAACACATGTTCCTAACATTTCTGTGGCAGAAAGTTCTGGAATCTGAGAGGAGGCACAAATTTCCTTCCATCCAGCGTTCCCCCAAGTCTCCCGATAAAAATGATACCTCACTTGTGTGGGTAGGCCTAGCGCCCGCGACAGGAATTGCCCCAAAACACAACGTGGACACATCCCATTTTTTGACAGAAAACAGAGCTGTATTTTGCAAAGTGCCTACCTGTAGATTTTGGCCTCTAGCTCAGCCGGCACCTAGGGAAACCTACCAAACCTGTGCATTTCTGAAAACTAGAGACCTAGGGGAATCCAAGATGGGGTGACTTGTCGGGCTCTGACCAGGTTCTGTTACCCAGAATCCTTTGCAAACCTCAAAATTTGGCTAAAAAACCACATGTTCCTCACATTTCTGTGGCAGAAAGTTCTGGAATCTGAGAGGAGCCACAAATTTCCTTCCACCCAGCGTTCCCCCAAGTCTCCCGATAAAAATGATACCTCACTTGTGTGGGTAGGCCTAGCGCCCGCGACAGGAAATGCCCCAAAACGCAATGTGCACACATCACATTTTTTGAAAGAAAACAGAGGTGTTTTTTGCAAAGTGCCTACCTGTGGATTTTGGCCTCTAGCTCAGCCGGCACCTAGGGAAAACTACCAAACCTGTGTATTTTTGAAAACTAGAGACCTAGGGGAATCCAAGATGGGGTGACTTGTGGGGCTCTGGCCAGGTTCTGTTACCCAGAATCCTTTGCAAACCTCAAAATTTGGCTAAAAAAACACATGTTCCTCACATTTCTGTGGCAGAAAGTTCTGGAATCTGAGAGGAGCCACAAATTTCCTTCCACCCAGCGCTCCCCCAAGTCTCCCGATAAAAATGATACCTCACTTGTGTGGGTAGGCCTAGCGCCCGCGACAGGAAATGCCCCAAAACGCAACATGCACACATCACATTTTTTGAAAGAAAACAGAGGTGTTTTTTGCAAAGTGCCTACCTGTAGATTTTGGCCTCTAGCTCAGCCGGCACCTAGGGAAACCTACCAAACCTGTGCATTTTTGAAAACTAGAGACCTAGGGGAATCCAAGATGGGATGACTTGTGGGGCTCTGACCAGGTTCTGTTACCCAGAATCCTTTGCAAACCTCAAAATTTGGCTAAAAAAACACATGTTCCTCACATTTCTGTGGCAGAAAGTTCTGGAATCTGAGAGGAGCCAGAAATTTCCTTCCACCCAGCGTTCCCCCAAGTCTCCCGATAGAAATGGTACCTCACTTGTGTGGGTAGGCCTAGCGCCCGCGACAGGATATGCCCCAAAACACAACGTGGACACATCACAGAAAACAGAGCTGTTTTTTGCAAAGTGCCTACCGGTAGATGTTGGCCTCTAGCTCAGCCGGCACCTAGGGAAACCTACCAAACCTGTGCATTTCTGAAAACTAGAGACTTAGGGGAATCCAAGATGGGGTGACTTGTGGGGTTCTGACCAGGTTCTGTTACCCAGAATCCTTTGCAAACCTCAAAATTTGGCTAAAAAAACACATGTTCCTAACATTTCTGTGGCAGAAAGTTCTGGAATCTGAGAGGAGGCACAAATTTCCTTCCATCCAGCGTTCCCCCAAGTCTCCCGATAAAAATGATACCTCACTTGTGTGGGTAGGCCTAGCGCCCGCGACAGGAATTGCCCCAAAACACAACGTGGACACATCCCATTTTTTGACAGAAAACAGAGCTGTATTTTGCAAAGTGCCTACCTGTAGATTTTGGCCTCTAGCTCAGCCGGCACCTAGGGAAACCTACCAAACCTGTGCATTTCTGAAAACTAGAGACCTAGGGGAATCCAAGATGGGGTGACTTGTCGGGCTCTGACCAGGTTCTGTTACCCAGAATCCTTTGCAAACCTCAAAATTTGGCTAAAAAACCACATGTTCCTCACATTTCTGTGGCAGAAAGTTCTGGAATCTGAGAGGAGCCACAAATTTCCTTCCATCCAGCGTTCCCCCAAGTCTCCCGATAAAAATGATACCTCACTTGTGTGGGTAGGCCTAGCGCCCGCGACAGGAAATGCCCCAAAACGCAACGTGCACACATCACATTTTTTTAAAGAAAACAGAGGTGTTTTTTGCAAAGTGCCTACCTGTGGATTTTGGCCTCTAGCTCAGCCGGCACCTAGGGAAACCTACCAAACCTGTGCATTTCTGAAAACTAGAGACCTAGGGGAATCCAAGATGGGGTGACTTCTGGGGCTCTGACCAGGTTCTGTTACCCAGAATCCTTTGCAAATCTCAAAATTTGGCTAAAAAAACACGTGTTCCTCACATTTCTGTGGCAGAAAGTTCTGGAATCTGAGAGGAGCCACAAATTTCCTTCCACCCAGCGTTCCCCCAAGTCTCCCGATAAAAATGATACCTCACTTGTGTGGGTAGGCCTAGCGCCCGCGACAGGAAATGCCCCAAAACGCAATGTGCACACATCACATTTTTTGAAAGAAAACAGAGGTGTTTTTTGCAAAGTGCCTACCTGTGGATTTTGGCCTCTAGCTCAGCCGGCACCTAGGGAAAACTACCAAACCTGTGTATTTCTGAAAACTAGAGACCTAGGGGAATCCAAGATGGGGTGACTTCTGGGGCTCTGACCAGGTTCTGTTACTTAGAATCCTTTGCAAATCTCAAAATTTGGCTAAAAAAACACGTGTTCCTCACATTTCTGTGGCAGAAAGTTCTGGAATCTGAGAGGAGCCACGAATTTCCTTCCACCCAGCGTTCCCCCAAGTCTCCCGATAAAAATGATACCTCACTTGTGTGGGTAGGCCTAGCGCCCGCGACAGGAAATGCCCCAAAACGCAATGTGCACACATCACATTTTTTGAAAGAAAACAGAGGTGTTTTTTGCAAAGTGCCTACCTGTGGATTTTGGCCTCTAGCTCAGCCGGCACCTAGGGAAAACTACCAAACCTGTGTATTTCTGAAAACTAGAGACCTAAGGGAATCCAAGATGGGGTGACTTCTGGGGCTCTGACCAGGTTCTGTTACCCAGAATCCTTTGCAAATCTCAAAATTTGGCTAAAAAAACACGTGTTCCTCACATTTCTGTGGCAGAAAGTTCTAGAATCTGAGAGGAGCCACAAATTTCCTTCCACCCAGCGTTCCCCCAAGTCTCCCGATAAAAATGATACCTCACTTGTGTGGGTAGGCCTAGCGCCCGCGACAGGAAATGCCCCAAAACGCAATGTGCACACATCACATTTTTTGAAAGAAAACAGAGGTGTTTTTTGCAAAGTGCCTACCTGTAGATTTTGGCCTCTAGCTCAGCCGGCACCTAGGGAAACCTACCAAACCTGTGCATTTTTGAAAACTAGAGACCTAGGGGAATCCAAGATGGGATGACTTGTGGGGCTCTGACCAGGTTCTGTTACCCAGAATCCTTTGCAAACCTCAAAATTTGGCTAAAAAAACACATGTTCCTCACATTTCTGTGGCAGAAAGTTCTGGAATCTGAGAGGAGCCAGAAATTTCCTTCCACCCAGCGTTCCCCCAAGTCTCCCGATAGAAATGGTACCTCACTTGTGTGGGTAGGCCTAGCGCCCGCGACAGGATATGCCCCAAAACACAACGTGGACACATCACAGAAAACAGAGCTGTTTTTTGCAAAGTGCCTACCGGTAGATGTTGGCCTCTAGCTCAGCCGGCACCTAGGGAAACCTACCAAACCTGTGCATTTCTGAAAACTAGAGACTTAGGGGAATCCAAGATGGGGTGACTTGTGGGGTTCTGACCAGGTTCTGTTACCCAGAATCCTTTGCAAACCTCAAAATTTGGCTAAAAAAACACATGTTCCTAACATTTCTGTGGCAGAAAGTTCTGGAATCTGAGAGGAGGCACAAATTTCCTTCCATCCAGCATTCCCCCAAGTCTCCCGATAAAAATGATACCTCACTTGAGTGGGTAGGCCTAGCGCCCGCGACAGGAATTGCCCCAAAACACAACGTGGACACATCCCATTTTTTGACAGAAAACAGAGCTGTATTTTGCAAAGTGCCTACCTGTAGATTTTGGCCTCTAGCTCAGCCGGCAACTAGGGAAACCTACCAAACCTGTGCATTTCTGAAAACTAGAGACCTAGGGGAATCCAAGATGGGGTGACTTGTCGGGCTCTGACCAAGTTCTGTTACCCAGAATTCTTTGCAAACCTCAAAATTTGGCTAAAAAACCACATGTTCCTCACATTTCTGTGGCAGAAAGTTCTGGAATCTGAGAGGAGCCACAAATTTCCTTCCATCCAGCGTTCCCCCAAGTCTCCCGATAAAAATGATACCTCACTTGTGTGGGTAGGCCTAGCGCCCGCGACAGGAAATGCCCCAAAACGCAACGTGCACACATCACATTTTTTTAAAGAAAACAGAGGTGTTTTTTGCAAAGTGCCTACCTGTGGATTTTGGCCTCTAGCTCAGCCGGCACCTAGGGAAACCTACCAAACCTGTGCATTTCTGAAAACTAGAGACCTAGGGGAATCCAAGATGGGGTGACTTGTGGGGCTCTGACCAGGTTCTGTTACCCAGAATCCTTTGCAAACCTCAAAATTTGGCTAAAAAAACACATGTTCCTCACATTTCTGTGGCAGAAAGTTCTGGAATCTGAGAGGAGCCAGAAATTTCCTTCCACCCAGCGTTCCCCCAAGTCTCCCGATAGAAATGGTACCTCACTTGTGTGGGTAGGCCTAGCGCCCGCGACAGGATATGCCCCAAAACACAACGTGGACACATCACAGAAAACAGAGCTGTTTTTTGCAAAGTGCCTACCGGTAGATGTTGGCCTCTAGCTCAGCCGGCACCTAGGGAAACCTACCAAACCTGTGCATTTCTGAAAACTAGAGACTTAGGGGAATCCAAGATGGGGTGACTTGTGGGGTTCTGACCAGGTTCTGTTACCCAGAATCCTTTGCAAACCTCAAAATTTGGCTAAAAAAACACATGTTCCTAACATTTCTGTGCAGAAAGTTCTGGAATCTGAGAGGAGGCACAAATTTCCTTCCATCCAGCGTTCCCCCAAGTCTCCCGATAAAAATGATACCTCACTTGTGTGGGTAGGCCTAGCGCCCGCGACAGGAATTGCCCCAAAACACAACGTGGACACATCCCATTTTTTGACAGAAAACAGAGCTGTATTTTGCAAAGTGCCTACCTGTAGATTTTGGCCTCTAGCTCAGCCGGCACCTAGGGAAACCTACCAAACCTGTGCATTTCTGAAAATTAGAGACCTAGGGGAATCCAAGATGGGGTGACTTGTCGGGCTCTGACCAGGTTCTGTTACCCAGAATTCTTTGCAAACCTCAAAATTTGGCTAAAAAACCACATGTTCCTCACATTTCTGTGGCAGAAAGTTCTGGAATCTGAGAGGAGCCACAAATTTCCTTCCATCCAGCGTTCCCCCAAGTCTCCCGATAAAAATGATACCTCACTTGTGTGGGTAGGCCTAGCGCCCGCGACAGGAAATGCCCCAAAACGCAACGTGCACACATCACATTTTTTTAAAGAAAACAGAGGTGTTTTTTGCAAAGTGCCTACCTGTGGATTTTGGCCTCTAGCTCAGCCGGCACCTAGGGAAACCTACCAAACCTGTGCATTTCTGAAAACTAGAGACCTAGGGGAATCCAAGATGGGGTGACTTCTGGGGCTCTGACCAGGTTCTGTTACCCAGAATCCTTTGCAAATCTCAAAATTTGGCTAAAAAAACACGTGTTCCTCACATTTCTGTGGCAGAAAGTTCTGGAATCTGAGAGGAGCCACAAATTTCCTTCCACCCAGCGTTCCCCCAAGTCTCCCGATAAAAATGATACCTCACTTGTGTGGGTAGGCCTAGCGCCCGCGACAGGAAATGCCCCAAAACGCAATGTGCACACATCACATTTTTTGAAAGAAAACAGAGGTGTTTTTTGCAAAGTGCCTACCTGTGGATTTTGGCCTCTAGCTCAGCCGGCACCTAGGGAAAACTACCAAACCTGTGTATTTTTGAAAACTAGAGACCTAGGGGAATCCAAGATGGGGTGACTTGTGGGGCTCTGGCCAGGTTCTGTTACCCAGAATCCTTTGCAAACCTCAAAATTTGGCTAAAAAAACACATGTTCCTCACATTTCTGTGGCAGAAAGTTCTGGAATCTGAGAGGAGCCACAAATTTCCTTCCACCCAGCGTTCCCCCAAGTCTCCCGATAAAAATGATACCTCACTTGTGTGGGTAGGCCTAGCGCCCGCGACAGGAAATGCCCCAAAACGCAAAATGCACACATCACATTTTTTGAAAGAAAACAGAGGTGTTTTTTGCAAAGTGCCTACCTGTAGATTTTGGCCTCTAGCTCAGCCGGCACCTAGGGAAACCTACCAAACCTGTGCATTTTTGAAAACTAGAGACCTAGGGGAATCCAAGATGGGATGACTTGTGGGGCTCTGACCAGGTTCTGTTGCCCAGAAGCCTTTGCAAACCTCAAAATTTGGCTAAAAAAACACATGTTCCTCACATTTCTGTGGCAGAAAGTTCTGGAATCTGAGAGGAGCCAGAAATTTCCTTCCACCCAGCGTTCCCCCAAGTCTCCCGATAGAAATGGTACCTCACTTGTGTGGGTAGGCCTAGCGCCCGCGACAGGATATGCCCCAAAACACAACGTGGACACATCACAGAAAACAGAGCTGTTTTTTGCAAAGTGCCTACCGGTAGATTTTGGCCTCTAGCTCAGCCGGCACCTAGGGAAACCTACCAAACCTGTGCATTTCTGAAAACTAGAGACTTAGGGGAATCCAAGATGGGGTGACTTGTGGGGTTCTGACCAGGTTCTGTTACCCAGAATCCTTTGCAAACCTCAAAATTTGGCTAAAAAAACACATGTTCCTAACATTTCTGTGGCAGAAAGTTCTGGAATCTGAGAGGAGGCACAAATTTCCTTCCATCCAGCGTTCCCCCAAGTCTCCCGATAAAAATGATACCTCACTTGTGTGGGTAGGCCTAGCGCCCGCGACAGGAATTGCCCCAAAACACAACGTGGACACATCCCATTTTTTGACAGAAAACAGAGCTGTATTTTGCAAAGTGCCTACCTGTAGATTTTGGCCTCTAGCTCAGCCGGCACCTAGGGAAACCTACCAAACCTGTGCATTTCTGAAAACTAGAGACCTAGGGGAATCCAAGATGGGGTGACTTGTCGGGCTCTGACCAGGTTCTGTTACCCAGAATCCTTTGCAAACCTCAAAATTTGGCTAAAAAACCACATGTTCCTCACATTTCTGTGGCAGAAAGTTCTGGAATCTGAGAGGAGCCAGAAATTTCCTTCCACCCAGCGTTCCCCCAAGTCTCCCGATAGAAATGGTACCTCACTTGTGTGGGTAGGCCTAGCGCCCGCGACAGGATATGCCCCAAAACACAACGTGGACACATCACAGAAAACAGAGCTGTTTTTTGCAAAGTGCCTACCGGTAGATGTTGGCCTCTAGCTCAGCCGGCACCTAGGGAAACCTACCAAACCTGTGCATTTCTGAAAACTAGAGACTTAGGGGAATCCAAGATGGGGTGACTTGTGGGGTTCTGACCAGGTTCTGTTACCCAGAATCCTTTGCAAACCTCAAAATTTGGCTAAAAAAACACATGTTCCTAACATTTCTGTGGCAGAAAGTTCTGGAATCTGAGAGGAGGCACAAATTTCCTTCCATCCAGCGTTCCCCCAAGTCTCCCGATAAAAATGATACCTCACTTGTGTGGGTAGGCCTAGCGCCCGCGACAGGAATTGCCCCAAAACACAACGTGGACACATCCCATTTTTTGACAGAAAACAGAGCTGTATTTTGCAAAGTGCCTACCTGTAGATTTTGGCCTCTAGCTCAGCCGGCACCTAGGGAAACCTACCAAACCTGTGCATTTCTGAAAACTAGAGACCTAGGGGAATCCAAGATGGGGTGACTTGTCGGGCTCTGACCAGGTTCTGTTACCCAGAATCCTTTGCAAACCTCAAAATTTGGCTAAAAAAACACATGTTCCTCACATTTCTGTGGCAGAAAGTTCTGGAATCTGAGAGGAGCCACAAATTTCCTTCCATCCAGCGTTCCCCCAAGTCTCCCGATAAAAATGATACCTCACTTGTGTGGGTAGGCCTAGCGCCCGCGACAGGAAATGCCCCAAAACGCAACGTGCACACATCACATTTTTTTAAAGAAAACAGAGGTGTTTTTTGCAAAGTGCCTACCTGTGGATTTTGGCCTCTAGCTCAGCCGGCACCTAGGGAAACCTACCAAACCTGTGCATTTCTGAAAACTAGAGACCTAGGGGAATCCAAGATGGGGTGACTTCTGGGGCTCTGACCAGGTTCTGTTACCCAGAATCCTTTGCAAATCTCAAAATTTGGCTAAAAAAACACGTGTTCCTCACATTTCTGTGGCAGAAAGTTCTGGAATCTGAGAGGAGCCACAAATTTCCTTCCACCCAGCGTTCCCCCAAGTCTCCCGATAAAAATGATACCTCACTTGTGTGGGTAGGCCTAGCGCCCGCGACAGGAAATGCCCCAAAACGCAATGTGCACACATCACATTTTTTTAAAGAAAACAGAGGTGTTTTTTGCAAAGTGCCTACCTGTGGATTTTGGCCTCTAGCTCAGCCGGCACCTAGGGAAACCTACCAAACCTGTGCATTTCTGAAAACTAGAGACCTAGGGGAATCCAAGATGGGGTGACTTCTGGGGCTCTGACCAGGTTCTGTTACCCAGAATCCTTTGCAAATCTCAAAATTTGGCTAAAAAAACACGTGTTCCTCACATTTCTGTGGCAGAAAGTTCTGGAATCTGAGAGGAGCCACAAATTTCCTTCCACCCAGCGTTCCCCCAAGTCTCCCGATAAAAATGATACCTCACTTGTGTGGGTAGGCCTAGCGCCCGCGACAGGAAATGCCCCAAAACGCAATGTGCACACATCACATTTTTTGAAAGAAAACAGAGGTGTTTTTTGCAAAGTGCCTACCTGTGGATTTTGGCCTCTAGCTCAGCCGGCACCTAGGGAAAACTACCAAACCTGTGTATTTCTGAAAACTAGAGACCTAGGGGAATCCAAGATGGGGTGACTTCTGGGGCTCTGACCAGGTTCTGTTACCCAGAATCCTTTGCAAATCTCAAAATTTGGCTAAAAAAACACGTGTTCCTCACATTTCTGTGGCAGAAAGTTCTGGAATCTGAGAGGAGCCACGAATTTCCTTCCACCCAGCGTTCCCCCAAGTCTCCCGATAAAAATGATACCTCACTTGTGTGGGTAGGCCTAGCGCCCGCGACAGGAAATGCCCCAAAACGCAATGTGCACACATCACATTTTTTGAAAGAAAACAGAGGTGTTTTTTGCAAAGTGCCTACCTGTGGATTTTGGCCTCTAGCTCAGCCGGCACCTAGGGAAAACTACCAAACCTGTGTATTTCTGAAAACTAGAGACCTAAGGGAATCCAAGATGGGGTGACTTCTGGGGCTCTGACCAGGTTCTGTTACCCAGAATCCTTTGCAAATCTCAAAATTTGGCTAAAAAAACACGTGTTCCTCACATTTCTGTGGCAGAAAGTTCTAGAATCTGAGAGGAGCCACAAATTTCCTTCCACCCAGCGTTCCCCCAAGTCTCCCGATAAAAATTATACCTCACTTGTGTGGGTAGGCCTAGCGCCCGCGACAGGAAATGCCCCAAAACGCAATGTGCACACATCACATTTTTTGAAAGAAAACAGAGGTGTTTTTTGCAAAGTGCCTACCTGTAGATTTTGGCCTCTAGCTCAGCCGGCACCTAGGGAAACCTACCAAACCTGTGCATTTTTGAAAACTAGAGACCTAGGGGAATCCAAGATGGGATGACTTGTGGGGCTCTGACCAGGTTCTGTTACCCAGAATCCTTTGCAAACCTCAAAATTTGGCTAAAAAAACACATGTTCCTCACATTTCTGTGGCAGAAAGTTCTGGAATCTGAGAGGAGCCAGAAATTTCCTTCCACCCAGCGTTCCCCCAAGTCTCCCGATAGAAATGGTACCTCACTTGTGTGGGTAGGCCTAGCGCCCGCGACAGGATATGCCCCAAAACACAACGTGGACACATCACAGAAAACAGAGCTGTTTTTTGCAAAGTGCCTACCGGTAGATGTTGGCCTCTAGCTCAGCCGGCACCTAGGGAAACCTACCAAACCTGTGCATTTCTGAAAACTAGAGACTTAGGGGAATCCAAGATGGGGTGACTTGTGGGGTTCTGACCAGGTTCTGTTACCCAGAATCCTTTGCAAACCTCAAAATGTGGCTAAAAAAACACATGTTCCTAACATTTCTGTGGCAGAAAGTTCTGGAATCTGAGAGGAGGCACAAATTTCCTTCCATCCAGCGTTCCCCCAAGTCTCCCGATAAAAATGATACCTCACTTGTGTGGGTAGGCCTAGCGCCCGCGACAGGAATTGCCCCAAAACACAACATGGACACATCCCATTTTTTGACAGAAAACAGAGCTGTATTTTGCAAAGTTCCTACCTGTAGATTTTGGCCTCTAGCTCAGCCGGCACCTAGGGAAACCTACCAAACCTGTGCATTTCTGAAAACTAGAGACCTAGGGGAATCCAAGATGGGGTGACTTGTCGGGCTCTGACCAGGTTCTGTTACCCAGAATTCTTTGCAAACCTCAAAATTTGGCTAAAAAAACACGTGTTCCTCACATTTCTGTGGCAGAAAGTTCTGGAATCTGAGAGGAGCCACAAATTTCCTTCCACCCAGCGTTCCCCCAAGTCTCCCGATAAAAATGATACCTCACTTGTGTGGGTAGGCCTAGCGCCCGCGACAGGAAATGCCCCAAAACGCAATGTGCACACATCACATTTTTTTAAAGAAAACAGAGGTGTTTTTTGCAAAGTGCCTACCTGTGGATTTTGGCCTCTAGCTCAGCCGGCACCTAGGGAAAACTACCAAACCTGTGTATTTTTGAAAACTAGAGACCTAGGGGAATCCAAGATGGGGTGACTTGTGGGGCTCTGGCCAGGTTCTGTTACCCAGAATCCTTTGCAAACCTCAAAATTTGGCTAAAAAAACACATGTTCCTCACATTTCTGTGGCAGAAAGTTCTGGAATCTGAGAGGAGCCACAAATTTCCTTCCACCCAGCGTTCCCCCAAGTCTCCCGATAAAAATGATACCTCACTTGTGTGGGTAGGCCTAGCGCCCGCAACAGGAAATGCCCCAAAACGCAAAATGCACACATCACATTTTTTGAAAGAAAACAGAGGTGTTGTTTGCAAAGTGCCTACCTGTAGATTTTGGCCTCTAGCTCAGCCGGCACCTAGGGAAACCTACCAAACCTGTGCATTTTTGAAAACTAGAGACCTAGGGGAATCCAAGATGGGATGACTTGTGGGGCTCTGACCAGGTTCTGTTGCCCAGAATCCTTTGCAAACCTCAAAATTTGGCTAAAAAAACACATGTTCCTCACATTTCTGTGGCAGAAAGTTCTGGAATCTGAGAGGAGCCAGAAATTTCCTTCCACCCAGTGTTCCCTCAAGTCTCCCGATAGAAATGGTACCTCACTTGTGTGGGTAGGCCTAGCGCCCGCGACAGGATATGCCCCAAAACACAACGTGGACACATCACAGAAAACAGAGCTGTTTTTTGCAAAGTGCCTACCGGTAGATTTTGGCCTCTAGCTCAGCCGGCACCTAGGGAAACCTACCAAACCTGTGCATTTCTGAAAACTAGAGACTTAGGGGAATCCAAGATGGGGTGACTTGTGGGGTTCTGACCAGGTTCTGTTACCCAGAATCCTTTGCAAACCTCAAAATTTGGCTAAAAAAACACATGTTCCTAACATTTCTGTGGCAGAAAGTTCTGGAATCTGAGAGGAGGCACAAATTTCCTTCCATCCAGCGTTCCCCCAAGTCTCCCGATAAAAATGATACCTCACTTGTGTGGGTAAGCCTAGCGCCCGCGACAGGAATTGCCCCAAAACACAACGTGGACACATCCCATTTTTTGACAGAAAACAGAGCTGTATTTTGCAAAGTGCCTACCTGTAGATTTTGGCCTCTAGCTCAGCCGGCACCTAGGGAAACCTACCAAACCTGTGCATTTCTGAAAACTAGAGACCTAGGGGAATCCAAGATGGGGTGACTTGTCGGGCTCTGACCAGGTTCTGTTACCCAGAATCCTTTGCAAACCTCAAAATTTGGCTAAAAAACCACATGTTCCTCACATTTCTGTGGCAGAAAGTTCTGGAATCTGAGAGGAGCCACAAATTTCCTTCCACCCAGCGTTCCCCCAAGTCTCCCGATAAAAATGATACCTCACTTGTGTGGGTAGGCCTAGCGCCCGCGACAGGAAATGCCCCAAAACGCAACATGCACACATCACATTTTTTGAAAGAAAACAGAGGTGTTTTTTGCAAAGTGCCTACCTGTAGATTTTGGCCTCTAGCTCAGCCGGCACCTAGGGAAACCTACCAAACCTGTGCATGTTTGAAAACTAGAGACCTAGGGGAATCCAAGATGGGATGACTTGTGGGGCTCTGACCAGGTTCTGTTACCCAGAATCCTTTGCAAACCTCAAAATTTGGCTAAAAAAACACATGTTCCTCACATTTCTGTGGCAGAAAGTTCTGGAATCTGAGAGGAGCCAGAAATTTCCTTCCACCCAGCGTTCCCCCAAGTCTCCCGATAGAAATGGTACCTCACTTGTGTGGGTAGGCCTAGCGCCCGCGACAGGATATGCCCCAAAACACAACGTGGACACATCACAGAAAACAGAGCTGTTTTTTGCAAAGTGCCTACCGGTAGATGTTGGCCTCTAGCTCAGCCGGCACCTAGGGAAACCTACCAAACCTGTGCATTTCTGAAAACTAGAGACTTAGGGGAATCCAAGATGGGGTGACTTGTGGGGTTCTGACCAGGTTCTGTTACCCAGAATCCTTTGCAAACCTCAAAATTTGGCTAAAAAAACACATGTTCCTAACATTTCTGTGGCAGAAAGTTCTGGAATCTGAGAGGAGGCACAAATTTCCTTCCATCCAGCGTTCCCCCAAGTCTCCCGATAAAAATGATACCTCACTTGTGTGGGTAGGCCTAGCGCCCGCGACAGGAATTGCCCCAAAACACAACGTGGACACATCCCATTTTTTGACAGAAAACAGAGCTGTATTTTGCAAAGTGCCTACCTGTAGATTTTGGCCTCTAGCTCAGCCGGCACCTAGGGAAACCTACCAAACCTGTGCATTTCTGAAAACTAGAGACCTAGGGGAATCCAAGATGGGGTGACTTGTCGGGCTCTGACCAGGTTCTGTTACCCAGAATTCTTTGCAAACCTCAAATTTTGGCTAAAAAAACCACATGTTCCTCACATTTCTGTGGCAGAAAGTTCTGGAATCTGAGAGGAGCCACAAATTTCCTTCCATCCAGCGTTCCCCCAAGTCTCCCGATAAAAATGATACCTCACTTGTGTGGGTAGGCCTAGCGCCCGCGACAGGAAATGCCCCAAAACGCAACGTGCACACATCACATTTTTTTAAAGAAAACAGAGGTGTTTTTTGCAAAGTGCCTACCTGTGGATTTTGGCCTCTAGCTCAGCCGGCACCTAGGGAAACCTACCAAACCTGTGCATTTCTGAAAACTAGAGACCTAGGGGAATCCAAGATGGGGTGACTTCTGGGGCTCTGACCAGGTTCTGTTACCCAGAATCCTTTGCAAATCTCAAAATTTGGCTAAAAAAACACGTGTTCCTCACATTTCTGTGGCAGAAAGTTCTGGAATCTGAGAGGAGCCACAAATTTCCTTCCACCCAGCGTTCCCCCAAGTCTCCCGATAAAAATGATACCTCACTTGTGTGGGTAGGCCTAGCGCCCGCGACAGGAAATGCCCCAAAACGCAATGTGCACACATCACATTTTTTGAAAGAAAACAGAGGTGTTTTTTGCAAAGTGCCTACCTGTGGATTTTGGCCTCTAGCTCAGCCGGCACCTAGGGAAAACTACCAAACCTGTGTATTTTTGAAAACTAGAGACCTAGGGGAATCCAAGATGGGGTGACTTGTGGGGCTCTGGCCAGGTTCTGTTACCCAGAATCCTTTGCAAACCTCAAAATTTGGCTAAAAAAACACATGTTCCTCACATTTCTGTGGCAGAAAGTTCTGGAAGCTGAGAGGAGCCACAAATTTCCTTCCACCCAGCGTTCCCCCAAGTCTCCCGATAAAAATGATACCTCACTTGTGTGGGTAGGCCTAGCGCCCGCGACAGGAAATGCCCCAAAACGCAAAATGCACACATCACATTTTTTTAAAGAAAACAGAGGTGTTTTTTGCAAAGTGCCTACCTGTAGATTTTGGCCTCTAGCTCAGCCGGCACCTAGGGAAACCTACCAAACCTGTGCATTTTTGAAAACTAGAGACCTAGGGGAATCCAAGATGGGATGACTTGTGGGGCTCTGACCAGGTTCTGTTGCCCAGAAGCCTTTGCAAACCTCAAAATTTGGCTAAAAAAACACATGTTCCTCACATTTCTGTGGCAGAAAGTTCTGGAATCTGAGAGGAGCCAGAAATTTCCTTCCACCCAGCGTTCCCCCAAGTCTCCCGATAGAAATGGTACCTCACTTGTGTGGGTAGGCCTAGCGCCCGCGACAGGATATGCCCCAAAACACAACGTGGACACATCACAGAAAACAGAGCTGTTTTTTGCAAAGTGCCTACCAGTAGATTTTGGCCTCTAGCTCAGCCGGCACCTAGGGAAACCTACCAAACCTGTGCATTTCTGAAAACTAGAGACTTAGGGGAATCCAAGATGGGGTGACTTGTGGGGTTCTGACCAGGTTCTGTTACCCAGAATCCTTTGCAAACCTCAAAATTTGGCTAAAAAAACACATGTTCCTAACATTTCTGTGGCAGAAAGTTCTGGAATCTGAGAGGAGGCACAAATTTCCTTCCATCCAGCGTTCCCCCAAGTCTCCCGATAAAAATGATACCTCACTTGTGTGGGTAGGCCTAGCGCCCGCGACAGGAATTGCCCCAAAACACAACGTGGACACATCCCATTTTTTGACAGAAAACAGAGCTGTATTTTGCAAAGTGCCTACCTGTAGATTTTGGCCTCTAGCTCAGCCGGCACCTAGGGAAACCTACCAAACCTGTGCATTTCTGAAAACTAGAGACCTAGGGGAATCCAAGATGGGGTGACTTGTCGGGCTCTGACCAGGTTCTGTTACCCAGAATCCTTTGCAAACCTCAAAATTTGGCTAAAAAACCACATGTTCCTCACATTTCTGTGGCAGAAAGTTCTGGAATCTGAGAGGAGCCAGAAATTTCCTTCCTCCCAGCGTTCCCCCAAGTCTCCCGATAGAAATGGTACCTCACTTGTGTGGGTAGGCCTAGCGCCCGCGACAGGATATGCCCCAAAACACAACGTGGACACATCACAGAAAACAGAGCTGTTTTTTGCAAAGTGCCTACCGGTAGATGTTGGCCTCTAGCTCAGCCGGCACCTAGGGAAACCTACCAAACCTGTGCATTTCTGAAAACTAGAGACTTAGGGGAATCCAAGATGGGGTGACTTGTGGGGTTCTGACCAGGTTCTGTTACCCAGAATCCTTTGCAAACCTCAAAATTTGGCTAAAAAAACACATGTTCCTAACATTTCTGTGGCAGAAAGTTCTGGAATCTGAGAGGAGGCACAAATTTCCTTCCATCCAGCGTTCCCCCAAGTCTCCCGATAAAAATGATACCTCACTTGTGTGGGTAGGCCTAGCGCCCGCGACAGGAATTGCCCCAAAACACAACGTGGACACATCCCATTTTTTGACAGAAAACAGAGCTGTATTTTGCAAAGTGCCTACCTGTAGATTTTGGCCTCTAGCTCAGCCGGCACCTAGGGAAACCTACCAAACCTGTGCATTTCTGAAAACTAGAGACCTAGGGGAATCCAAGATGGGGTGACTTGTCGGGCTCTGACCAGGTTCTGTTACCCAGAATCCTTTGCAAACCTCAAAATTTGGCTAAAAAAACACATGTTCCTCACATTTCTGTGGCAGAAAGTTCTGGAATCTGAGAGGAGCCACAAATTTCCTTCCATCCAGCGTTCCCTCAAGTCTCCCGATAAAAATGATACCTCACTTGTGTGGGTAGGCCTAGCGCCCGCGACAGGAAATGCCCCAAAACGCAACGTGCACACATCACATTTTTTTAAAGAAAACAGAGGTGTTTTTTGCAAAGTGCCTACCTGTGGATTTTGGCCTCTAGCTCAGCCGGCACCTAGGGAAACCTACCAAACCTGTGCATTTCTGAAAACTAGAGACCTAGGGGAATCCAAGATGGGGTGACTTCTGGGGCTCTGACCAGGTTCTGTTACCCAGAATCCTTTGCAAATCTCAAAATTTGGCTAAAAAAACACGTGTTCCTCACATTTCTGTGGCAGAAAGTTCTGGAATCTGAGAGGAGCCACAAATTTCCTTCCACCCAGCGTTCCCCCAAGTCTCCCGATAAAAATGATACCTCACTTGTGTGGGTAGGCCTAGCGCCCGCGACAGGAAATGCCCCAAAACGCAATGTGCACACATCACATTTTTTTAAAGAAAACAGAGGAGTTTTTTGCAAAGTGCCTACCTGTGGATTTTGGCCTCTAGCTCAGCCGGCACCTAGGGAAACCTACCAAACCTGTGCATTTCTGAAAACTAGAGACCTAGGGGAATCCAAGATGGGGTGACTTCTGGGGCTCTGACCAGGTTCTGTTACCCAGAATCCTTTGCAAATCTCAAAATTTGGCTAAAAAAACACGTGTTCCTCACATTTCTGTGGCAGAAAGTTCTGGAATCTGAGAGGAGCCACAAATTTCCTTCCACCCAGCGTTCCCCCAAGTCTCCCGATAAAAATGATACCTCACTTGTGTGGGTAGGCCTAGCGCCCGCGACAGGAAATGCCCCAAAACGCAATGTGCACACATCACATTTTTTGAAAGAAAACAGAGGAGTTTTTTGCAAAGTGCCTACCTGTGGATTTTGGCCTCTAGCTCAGCCGGCACCTAGGGAAACCTACCAAACCTGTGCATTTCTGAAAACTAGAGACCTAGGGGAATCCAAGATGGGGTGACTTCTGGGGCTCTGACCAGGTTCTGTTACCCAGAATCGTTTGCAAATCTCAAAATTTGGCTAAAAAAACACGTGTTCCTCACATTTCTGTGGCAGAAAGTTCTGGAATCTGAGAGGAGCCACGAATTTCCTTCCACCCAGCGTTCCCCCAAGTCTCCCGATAAAAATGATACCTCACTTGTGTGGGTAGGCCTAGCGCCCGCGACAGGAAATGCCCCAAAACGCAATGTGCACACATCACATTTTTTGAAAGAAAACAGAGGTGTTTTTTGCAAAGTGCCTACCTGTGGATTTTGGCCTCTAGCTCAGCCGGCACCTAGGGAAAACTACCAAACCTGTGTATTTCTGAAAACTAGAGACCTAAGGGAATCCAAGATGGGGTGACTTCTGGGGCTCTGACCAGGTTCTGTTACCCAGAATCCTTTGCAAATCTCAAAATTTGGCTAAAAAAACACGTGTTCCTCACATTTCTGTGGCAGAAAGTTCTAGAATCTGAGAGGAGCCACAAATTTCCTTCCACCCAGCGTTCCCCCAAGTCTCCCGATAAAAATTATACGTCACTTGTGTGGGTAGGCCTAGCGCCCGCGACAGGAAATGCCCCAAAACGCAATGTGCACACATCACATTTTTTGAAAGAAAACAGAGGTGTTTTTTGCAAAGTGCCTACCTGTAGATTTTGGCCTCTAGCTCAGCCGGCACCTAGGGAAACCTACCAAACCTGTGCATTTTTGAAAACTAGAGACCTAGGGGAATCCAAGATGGGATGACTTGTGGGGCTCTGACCAGGTTCTGTTACCCAGAATCCTTTGCAAACCTCAAAATTTGGCTAAAAAAACACATGTTCCTCACATTTCTGTGGCAGAAAGTTCTGGAATCTGAGAGGAGCCAGAAATTTCCTTCCACCCAGCGTTCCCCCAAGTCTCCCGATAGAAATGGTACCTCACTTGTGTGGGTAGGCCTAGCGCCCGCGACAGGATATGCCCCAAAACACAACGTGGACACATCACAGAAAACAGAGCTGTTTTTTGCAAAGTGCCTACCGGTAGATGTTGGCCTCTAGCTCAGCCGGCACCTAGGGAAACCTACCAAACCTGTGCATTTCTGAAAACTAGAGACTTAGGGGAATCCAAGATGGGGTGACTTGTGGGGTTCTGACCAGGTTCTGTTACCCAGAATCCTTTGCAAACCTCAAAATTTGGCTAAAAAAACACATGTTCCTAACATTTCTGTGGCAGAAAGTTCTGGAATCTGAGAGGAGGCACAAATTTCCTTCCATCCAGCGTTCCCCCAAGTCTCCCGATAAAAATGATACCTCACTTGTGTGGGTAGGCCTAGCGCCCGCGACAGGAATTGCCCCAAAACACAACGTGGACACATCCCATTTTTTGACAGAAAACAGAGCTGTATTTTGCAAAGTGCCTACCTGTAGATTTTGGCCTCTAGCTCAGCCGGCACCTAGGGAAACCTACCAAACCTGTGCATTTCTGAAAACTAGAGACCTAGGGGAATCCAAGATGGGGTGACTTGTCGGGCTCTGACCAGGTTCTGTTACCCAGAATTCTTTGCAAACCTCAAAATTTGGCTAAAAAACCACATGTTCCTCACATTTCTGTGGCAGAAAGTTCTGGAATCTGAGAGGAGCCACAAATTTCCTTCCATCCAGCGTTCCCCCAAGTCTCCCGATAAAAATGATACCTCACTTGTGTGGGTAGGCCTAGCGCCCGCGACAGGAAATGCCCCAAAACGCAACGTGCACACATCACATTTTTTTAAAGAAAACAGAGGTGTTTTTTGCAAAGTGCCTACCTGTGGATTTTGGCCTCTAGCTCAGCCGGCACCTAGGGAAACCTACCAAACCTGTGCATTTCTGAAAACTAGAGACCTAGGGGAATCCAAGATGGGGTGACTTCTGGGGCTCTGACCAGGTTCTGTTACCCAGAATCCTTTGCAAATCTCAAAATTTGGCTAAAAAATCACGTGTTCCTCACATTTCTGTGGCAGAAAGTTCTGGAATCTGAGAGGAGCCACAAATTTCCTTCCACCCAGCGTTCCCCCAAGTCTCCCGATAAAAATGATACCTCACTTGTGTGGGTAGGCCTAGCGCCCGCGACAGGAAATGCCCCAAAACGCAATGTGCACACATCACATTTTTTGAAAGAAAACAGAGGTGTTTTTTGCAAAGTGCCTACCTGTGGATTTTGGCCTCTAGCTCAGCCGGCACCTAGGGAAAACTACCAAACCTGTGTATTTTTGAAAACTAGAGACCTAGGGGAATCCAAGATGGGGTGACTTGTGGGGCTCTGGCCAGGTTCTGTTACCCAGAATCCTTTGCAAACCTCAAAATTTGGCTAAAAAAACACATGTTCCTCACATTTCTGTGGCAGAAAGTTCTGGAATCTGAGAGGAGCCACAAATTTCCTTCCACCCAGCGCTCCCCCAAGTCTCCCGATAAAAATGATACCTCACTTGTGTGGGTAGGCCTAGCGCCCGCGACAGGAAATGCCCCAAAACGCAACATGCACACATCACATTTTTTGAAAGAAAACAGAGGTGTTTTTTGCAAAGTGCCTACCTGTAGATTTTGGCCTCTAGCTCAGCCGGCACCTAGGGAAACCTACCAAACCTGTGCATTTTTGAAAACTAGAGACCTAGGGGAATCCAAGATGGGATGACTTGTGGGGCTCTGACCAGGTTCTGTTACCCAGAATCCTTTGCAAACCTCAAAATTTGGCTAAAAAAACACATGTTCCTCACATTTCTGTGGCAGAAAGTTCTGGAATCTGAGAGGAGCCAGAAATTTCCTTCCACCCAGCGTTCCCCCAAGTCTCCCGATAGAAATGGTACCTCACTTGTGTGGGTAGGCCTAGCGCCCGCGACAGGATATGCCCCAAAACACAACGTGGACACATCACAGAAAACAGAGCTGTTTTTTGCAAAGTGCCTACCGGTAGATGTTGGCCTCTAGCTCAGCCGGCACCTAGGGAAACCTACCAAACCTGTGCATTTCTGAAAACTAGAGACTTAGGGGAATCCAAGATGGGGTGACTTGTGGGGTTCTGACCAGGTTCTGTTACCCAGAATCCTTTGCAAACCTCAAAATTTGGCTAAAAAAACACATGTTCCTAACATTTCTGTGGCAGAAAGTTCTGGAATCTGAGAGGAGGCACAAATTTCCTTCCATCCAGCGTTCCCCCAAGTCTCCCGATAAAAATGATACCTCACTTGTGTGGGTAGGCCTAGCGCCCGCGACAGGAATTGCCCCAAAACACAACGTGGACACATCCCATTTTTTGACAGAAAACAGAGCTGTATTTTGCAAAGTGCCTACCTGTAGATTTTGGCCTCTAGCTCAGCCGGCACCTAGGGAAACCTACCAAACCTGTGCATTTCTGAAAACTAGAGACCTAGGGGAATCCAAGATGGGGTGACTTGTCGGGCTCTGACCAGGTTCTGTTACCCAGAATCCTTTGCAAACCTCAAAATTTGGCTTAAAAACCACATGTTCCTCACATTTCTGTGGCAGAAAGTTCTGGAATCTGAGAGGAGCCACAAATTTCCTTCCATCCAGCGTTCCCCCAAGTCTCCCGATAAAAATGATACCTCACTTGTGTGGGTAGGCCTAGCGCCCGCGACAGGAAATGCCCCAAAACGCAACGTGCACACATCACATTTTTTTAAAGAAAACAGAGGTGTTTTTTGCAAAGTGCCTACCTGTGGATTTTGGCCTCTAGCTCAGCCGGCACCTAGGGAAACCTACCAAACCTGTGCATTTCTGAAAACTAGAGACCTAGGGGAATCCAAGATGGGGTGACTTCTGGGGCTCTGACCAGGTTCTGTTACCCAGAATCCTTTGCAAATCTCAAAATTTGGCTAAAAAAACACGTGTTCCTCACATTTCTGTGGCAGAAAGTTCTGGAATCTGAGAGGAGCCACAAATTTCCTTCCACCCAGCGTTCCCCCAAGTCTCCCGATAAAAATGATACCTCACTTGTGTGGGTAGGCCTAGCGCCCGCGACAGGAAATGCCCCAAAACGCAATGTGCACACATCACATTTTTTTAAAGAAAACAGAGGTGTTTTTTGCAAAGTGCCTACCTGTGGATTTTGGCCTCTAGCTCAGCCGGCACCTAGGGAAACCTACCAAACCTGTGCATTTCTGAAAACTAGAGACCTAGGGGAATCCAAGATGGGGTGACTTCTGGGGCTCTGACCAGGTTCTGTTACCCAGAATCCTTTGCAAATCTCAAAATTTGGCTAAAAAAACACGTGTTCCTCACATTTCTGTGGCAGAAAGTTCTAGAATCTGAGAGGAGCCACAAATTTCCTTCCACCCAGCGTTCCCCCAAGTCTCCCGATAAAAATGATACCTCACTTGTGTGGGTAGGCCTAGCGCCCGCGACAGGAAATGCCCCAAAACGCAATGTGCACACATCACATTTTTTGAAAGAAAACAGAGGTGTTTTTTGCAAAGTGCCTACCTGTAGATTTTGGCCTCTAGCTCAGCCGGCACCTAGGGAAACCTACCAAACCTGTGCATTTTTGAAAACTAGAGACCTAGGGGAATCCAAGATGGGATGACTTGTGGGGCTCTGACCAGGTTCTGTTACCCAGAATCCTTTGCAAACCTCAAAATTTGGCTAAAAAAACACATGTTCCTCACATTTCTGTGGCAGAAAGTTCTGGAATCTGAGAGGAGCCAGAAATTTCCTTCCACCCAGCGTTCCCCCAAGTCTCCCGATAGAAATGGTACCTCACTTGTGTGGGTAGGCCTAGCGCCCGCGACAGGATATGCCCCAAAACACAACGTGGACACATCACAGAAAACAGAGCTGTTTTTTGCAAAGTGCCTACCGGTAGATGTTGGCCTCTAGCTCAGCCGGCACCTAGGGAAACCTACCAAACCTGTGCATTTCTGAAAACTAGAGACTTAGGGGAATCCAAGATGGGGTGACTTGTGGGGTTCTGACCAGGTTCTGTTACCCAGAATCCTTTGCAAACCTCAAAATTTGGCTAAAAAAACACATGTTCCTAACATTTCTGTGGCAGAAAGTTCTGGAATCTGAGAGGAGGCACAAATTTCCTTCCATCCAGCGTTCCCCCAAGTCTCCCGATAAAAATGATACCTCACTTGTGTGGGTAGGCCTAGCGCCCGCGACAGGAATTGCCCCAAAACACAACGTGGACACATCCCATTTTTTGACAGAAAACAGAGCTGTATTTTGCAAAGTGCCTACCTGTAGATTTTGGCCTCTAGCTCAGCCGGCACCTAGGGAAACCTACCAAACCTGTGCATTTCTGAAAACTAGAGACCTAGGGGAATCCAAGATGGGGTGACTTGTCGGGCTCTGACCAAGTTCTGTTACCCAGAATTCTTTGCAAACCTCAAAATTTGGCTAAAAAACCACATGTTCCTCACATTTCTGTGGCAGAAAGTTCTGGAATCTGAGAGGAGCCACAAATTTCCTTCCATCCAGCGTTCCCCCAAGTCTCCCGATAAAAATGATACCTCACTTGTGTGGGTAGGCCTAGCGCCCGCGACAGGAAATGCCCCAAAACGCAACGTGCACACATCACATTTTTTTAAAGAAAACAGAGGTGTTTTTTGCAAAGTGCCTACCTGTGGATTTTGGCCTCTAGCTCAGCCGGCACCTAGGGAAACCTACCAAACCTGTGCATTTCTGAAAACTAGAGACCTAGGGGAATCCAAGATGGGGTGACTTGTGGGGCTCTGACCAGGTTCTGTTACCCAGAATCCTTTGCAAACCTCAAAATTTGGCTAAAAAAACACATGTTCCTCACATTTCTGTGGCAGAAAGTTCTGGAATCTGAGAGGAGCCAGAAATTTCCTTCCACCCAGCGTTCCCCCAAGTCTCCCGATAGAAATGGTACCTCACTTGTGTGGGTAGGCCTAGCGCCCGCGACAGGATATGCCCCAAAACACAACGTGGACACATCACAGAAAACAGAGCTGTTTTTTGCAAAGTGCCTACCGGTAGATGTTGGCCTCTAGCTCAGCCGGCACCTAGGGAAACCTACCAAACCTGTGCATTTCTGAAAACTAGAGACTTAGGGGAATCCAAGATGGGGTGACTTGTGGGGTTCTGACCAGGTTCTGTTACCCAGAATCCTTTGCAAACCTCAAAATTTGGCTAAAAAAACACATGTTCCTAACATTTCTGTGGCAGAAAGTTCTGGAATCTGAGAGGAGGCACAAATTTCCTTCCATCCAGCGTTCCCCCAAGTCTCCCGATAAAAATGATACCTCACTTGTGTGGGTAGGCCTAGCGCCCGCGACAGGAATTGCCCCAAAACACAACGTGGACACATCCCATTTTTTGACAGAAAACAGAGCTGTATTTTGCAAAGTGCCTACCTGTAGATTTTGGCCTCTAGCTCAGCCGGCACCTAGGGAAACCTACCAAACCTGTGCATTTCTGAAAACTAGAGACCTAGGGGAATCCAAGATGGGGTGACTTGTCGGGCTCTGACCAGGTTCTGTTACCCAGAATCCTTTGCAAACCTCAAAATTTGGCTAAAAAAACACATGTTCCTCACATTTCTGTGGCAGAAAGTTCTGGAATCTGAGAGGAGCCACAAATTTCCTTCCATCCAGCGTTCCCTCAAGTCTCCCGATAAAAATGATACCTCACTTGTGTGGGTAGGCCTAGCGCCCGCGACAGGAAATGCCCCAAAACGCAACGTGCACACATCACATTTTTTTAAAGAAAACAGAGGTGTTTTTTGCAAAGTGCCTACCTGTGGATTTTGGCCTCTAGCTCAGCCGGCACCTAGGGAAACCTACCAAACCTGTGCATTTCTGAAAACTAGAGACCTAGGGGAATCCAAGATGGGGTGACTTCTGGGGCTCTGACCAGGTTCTGTTACCCAGAATCCTTTGCAAATCTCAAAATTTGGCTAAAAAAACACGTGTTCCTCACATTTCTGTGGCAGAAAGTTCTGGAATCTGAGAGGAGCCACAAATTTCCTTCCACCCAGCGTTCCCCCAAGTCTCCCGATAAAAATGATACCTCACTTGTGTGGGTAGGCCTAGCGCCCGCGACAGGAAATGCCCCAAAACGCAATGTGCACACATCACATTTTTTTAAAGAAAACAGAGGAGTTTTTTGCAAAGTGCCTACCTGTGGATTTTGGCCTCTAGCTCAGCCGGCACCTAGGGAAACCTACCAAACCTGTGCATTTCTGAAAACTAGAGACCTAGGGGAATCCAAGATGGGGTGACTTCTGGGGCTCTGACCAGGTTCTGTTACCCAGAATCCTTTGCAAATCTCAAAATTTGGCTAAAAAAACACGTGTTCCTCACATTTCTGTGGCAGAAAGTTCTGGAATCTGAGAGGAGCCACAAATTTCCTTCCACCCAGCGTTCCCCCAAGTCTCCCGATAAAAATGATACCTCACTTGTGTGGGTAGGCCTAGCGCCCGCGACAGGAAATGCCCCAAAACGCAATGTGCACACATCACATTTTTTGAAAGAAAACAGAGGAGTTTTTTGCAAAGTGCCTACCTGTGGATTTTGGCCTCTAGCTCAGCCGGCACCTAGGGAAACCTACCAAACCTGTGCATTTCTGAAAACTAGAGACCTAGGGGAATCCAAGATGGGGTGACTTCTGGGGCTCTGACCAGGTTCTGTTACCCAGAATCCTTTGCAAATCTCAAAATTTGGCTAAAAAAACACGTGTTCCTCACATTTCTGTGGCAGAAAGTTCTGGAATCTGAGAGGAGCCACGAATTTCCTTCCACCCAGCGTTCCCCCAAGTCTCCCGATAAAAATGATACCTCACTTGTGTGGGTAGGCCTAGCGCCCGCGACAGGAAATGCCCCAAAACGCAATGTGCACACATCACATTTTTTGAAAGAAAACAGAGGTGTTTTTTGCAAAGTGCCTACCTGTGGATTTTGGCCTCTAGCTCAGCCGGCACCTAGGGAAAACTACCAAACCTGTGTATTTCTGAAAACTAGAGACCTAAGGGAATCCAAGATGGGGTGACTTCTGGGGCTCTGACCAGGTTCTGTTACCCAGAATCCTTTGCAAATCTCAAAATTTGGCTAAAAAAACACGTGTTCCTCACATTTCTGTGGCAGAAAGTTCTAGAATCTGAGAGGAGCCACAAATTTCCTTCCACCCAGCGTTCCCCCAAGTCTCCCGATAAAAATTATACGTCACTTGTGTGGGTAGGCCTAGCGCCCGCGACAGGAAATGCCCCAAAACGCAATGTGCACACATCACATTTTTTGAAAGAAAACAGAGGTGTTTTTTGCAAAGTGCCTACCTGTAGATTTTGGCCTCTAGCTCAGCCGGCACCTAGGGAAACCTACCAAACCTGTGCATTTTTGAAAACTAGAGACCTAGGGGAATCCAAGATGGGATGACTTGTGGGGCTCTGACCAGGTTCTGTTACCCAGAATCCTTTGCAAACCTCAAAATTTGGCTAAAAAAACACATGTTCCTCACATTTCTGTGGCAGAAAGTTCTGGAATCTGAGAGGAGCCAGAAATTTCCTTCCACCCAGCGTTCCCCCAAGTCTCCCGATAGAAATGGTACCTCACTTGTGTGGGTAGGCCTAGCGCCCGCGACAGGATATGCCCCAAAACACAACGTGGACACATCACAGAAAACAGAGCTGTTTTTTGCAAAGTGCCTACCGGTAGATGTTGGCCTCTAGCTCAGCCGGCACCTAGGGAAACCTACCAAACCTGTGCATTTCTGAAAACTAGAGACTTAGGGGAATCCAAGATGGGGTGACTTGTGGGGTTCTGACCAGGTTCTGTTACCCAGAATCCTTTGCAAACCTCAAAATTTGGCTAAAAAAACACATGTTCCTAACATTTCTGTGGCAGAAAGTTCTGGAATCTGAGAGGAGGCACAAATTTCCTTCCATCCAGCGTTCCCCCAAGTCTCCCGATAAAAATGATACCTCACTTGTGTGGGTAGGCCTAGCGCCCGCGACAGGAATTGCCCCAAAACACAACGTGGACACATCCCATTTTTTGACAGAAAACAGAGCTGTATTTTGCAAAGTGCCTACCTGTAGATTTTGGCCTCTAGCTCAGCCGGCACCTAGGGAAACCTACCAAACCTGTGCATTTCTGAAAACTAGAGACCTAGGGGAATCCAAGATGGGGTGACTTGTCGGGCTCTGACCAGGTTCTGTTACCCAGAATTCTTTGCAAACCTCAAAATTTGGCTAAAAAACCACATGTTCCTCACATTTCTGTGGCAGAAAGTTCTGGAATCTGAGAGGAGCCACAAATTTCCTTCCATCCAGCGTTCCCCCAAGTCTCCCGATAAAAATGATACCTCACTTGTGTGGGTAGGCCTAGCGCCCGCGACAGGAAATGCCCCAAAACGCAACGTGCACACATCACATTTTTTTAAAGAAAACAGAGGTGTTTTTTGCAAAGTGCCTACCTGTGGATTTTGGCCTCTAGCTCAGCCGGCACCTAGGGAAACCTACCAAACCTGTGCATTTCTGAAAACTAGAGACCTAGGGGAATCCAAGATGGGGTGACTTCTGGGGCTCTGACCAGGTTCTGTTACCCAGAATCCTTTGCAAATCTCAAAATTTGGCTAAAAAATCACGTGTTCCTCACATTTCTGTGGCAGAAAGTTCTGGAATCTGAGAGGAGCCACAAATTTCCTTCCACCCAGCGTTCCCCCAAGTCTCCCGATAAAAATGATACCTCACTTGTGTGGGTAGGCCTAGCGCCCGCGACAGGAAATGCCCCAAAACGCAATGTGCACACATCACATTTTTTGAAAGAAAACAGAGGTGTTTTTTGCAAAGTGCCTACCTGTGGATTTTGGCCTCTAGCTCAGCCGGCACCTAGGGAAAACTACCAAACCTGTGTATTTTTGAAAACTAGAGACCTAGGGGAATCCAAGATGGGGTGACTTGTGGGGCTCTGGCCAGGTTCTGTTACCCAGAATCCTTTGCAAACCTCAAAATTTGGCTAAAAAAACACATGTTCCTCACATTTCTGTGGCAGAAAGTTCTGGAATCTGAGAGGAGCCACAAATTTCCTTCCACCCAGCGCTCCCCCAAGTCTCCCGATAAAAATGATACCTCACTTGTGTGGGTAGGCCTAGCGCCCGCGACAGGAAATGCCCCAAAACGCAACATGCACACATCACATTTTTTGAAAGAAAACAGAGGTGTTTTTTGCAAAGTGCCTACCTGTAGATTTTGGCCTCTAGCTCAGCCGGCACCTAGGGAAACCTACCAAACCTGTGCATTTTTGAAAACTAGAGACCTAGGGGAATCCAAGATGGGATGACTTGTGGGGCTCTGACCAGGTTCTGTTACCCAGAATCCTTTGCAAACCTCAAAATTTGGCTAAAAAAACACATGTTCCTCACATTTCTGTGGCAGAAAGTTCTGGAATCTGAGAGGAGCCAGAAATTTCCTTCCACCCAGCGTTCCCCCAAGTCTCCCGATAGAAATGGTACCTCACTTGTGTGGGTAGGCCTAGCGCCCGCGACAGGATATGCCCCAAAACACAACGTGGACACATCACAGAAAACAGAGCTGTTTTTTGCAAAGTGCCTACCGGTAGATGTTGGCCTCTAGCTCAGCCGGCACCTAGGGAAACCTACCAAACCTGTGCATTTCTGAAAACTAGAGACTTAGGGGAATCCAAGATGGGGTGACTTGTGGGGTTCTGACCAGGTTCTGTTACCCAGAATCCTTTGCAAACCTCAAAATTTGGCTAAAAAAACACATGTTCCTAACATTTCTGTGGCAGAAAGTTCTGGAATCTGAGAGGAGGCACAAATTTCCTTCCATCCAGCGTTCCCCCAAGTCTCCCGATAAAAATGATACCTCACTTGTGTGGGTAGGCCTAGCGCCCGCGACAGGAATTGCCCCAAAACACAACGTGGACACATCCCATTTTTTGACAGAAAACAGAGCTGTATTTTGCAAAGTGCCTACCTGTAGATTTTGGCCTCTAGCTCAGCCGGCACCTAGGGAAACCTACCAAACCTGTGCATTTCTGAAAACTAGAGACCTAGGGGAATCCAAGATGGGGTGACTTGTCGGGCTCTGACCAGGTTCTGTTACCCAGAATCCTTTGCAAACCTCAAAATTTGGCTTAAAAACCACATGTTCCTCACATTTCTGTGGCAGAAAGTTCTGGAATCTGAGAGGAGCCACAAATTTCCTTCCATCCAGCGTTCCCCCAAGTCTCCCGATAAAAATGATACCTCACTTGTGTGGGTAGGCCTAGCGCCCGCGACAGGAAATGCCCCAAAACGCAACGTGCACACATCACATTTTTTTAAAGAAAACAGAGGTGTTTTTTGCAAAGTGCCTACCTGTGGATTTTGGCCTCTAGCTCAGCCGGCACCTAGGGAAACCTACCAAACCTGTGCATTTCTGAAAACTAGAGACCTAGGGGAATCCAAGATGGGGTGACTTCTGGGGCTCTGACCAGGTTCTGTTACCCAGAATCCTTTGCAAATCTCAAAATTTGGCTAAAAAAACACGTGTTCCTCACATTTCTGTGGCAGAAAGTTCTGGAATCTGAGAGGAGCCACAAATTTCCTTCCACCCAGCGTTCCCCCAAGTCTCCCGATAAAAATGATACCTCACTTGTGTGGGTAGGCCTAGCGCCCGCGACAGGAAATGCCCCAAAACGCAATGTGCACACATCACATTTTTTTAAAGAAAACAGAGGTGTTTTTTGCAAAGTGCCTACCTGTGGATTTTGGCCTCTAGCTCAGCCGGCACCTAGGGAAACCTACCAAACCTGTGCATTTCTGAAAACTAGAGACCTAGGGGAATCCAAGATGGGGTGACTTCTGGGGCTCTGACCAGGTTCTGTTACCCAGAATCCTTTGCAAATCTCAAAATTTGGCTAAAAAAACACGTGTTCCTCACATTTCTGTGGCAGAAAGTTCTAGAATCTGAGAGGAGCCACAAATTTCCTTCCACCCAGCGTTCCCCCAAGTCTCCCGATAAAAATGATACCTCACTTGTGTGGGTAGGCCTAGCGCCCGCGACAGGAAATGCCCCAAAACGCAATGTGCACACATCACATTTTTTGAAAGAAAACAGAGGTGTTTTTTGCAAAGTGCCTACCTGTAGATTTTGGCCTCTAGCTCAGCCGGCACCTAGGGAAACCTACCAAACCTGTGCATTTTTGAAAACTAGAGACCTAGGGGAATCCAAGATGGGATGACTTGTGGGGCTCTGACCAGGTTCTGTTACCCAGAATCCTTTGCAAACCTCAAAATTTGGCTAAAAAAACACATGTTCCTCACATTTCTGTGGCAGAAAGTTCTGGAATCTGAGAGGAGCCAGAAATTTCCTTCCACCCAGCGTTCCCCCAAGTCTCCCGATAGAAATGGTACCTCACTTGTGTGGGTAGGCCTAGCGCCCGCGACAGGATATGCCCCAAAACACAACGTGGACACATCACAGAAAACAGAGCTGTTTTTTGCAAAGTGCCTACCGGTAGATGTTGGCCTCTAGCTCAGCCGGCACCTAGGGAAACCTACCAAACCTGTGCATTTCTGAAAACTAGAGACTTAGGGGAATCCAAGATGGGGTGACTTGTGGGGTTCTGACCAGGTTCTGTTACCCAGAATCCTTTGCAAACCTCAAAATTTGGCTAAAAAAACACATGTTCCTAACATTTCTGTGGCAGAAAGTTCTGGAATCTGAGAGGAGGCACAAATTTCCTTCCATCCAGCGTTCCCCCAAGTCTCCCGATAAAAATGATACCTCACTTGTGTGGGTAGGCCTAGCGCCCGCGACAGGAATTGCCCCAAAACACAACGTGGACACATCCCATTTTTTGACAGAAAACAGAGCTGTATTTTGCAAAGTGCCTACCTGTAGATTTTGGCCTCTAGCTCAGCCGGCACCTAGGGAAACCTACCAAACCTGTGCATTTCTGAAAACTAGAGACCTAGGGGAATCCAAGATGGGGTGACTTGTCGGGCTCTGACCAAGTTCTGTTACCCAGAATTCTTTGCAAACCTCAAAATTTGGCTAAAAAACCACATGTTCCTCACATTTCTGTGGCAGAAAGTTCTGGAATCTGAGAGGAGCCACAAATTTCCTTCCATCCAGCGTTCCCCCAAGTCTCCCGATAAAAATGATACCTCACTTGTGTGGGTAGGCCTAGCGCCCGCGACAGGAAATGCCCCAAAACGCAACGTGCACACATCACATTTTTTTAAAGAAAACAGAGGTGTTTTTTGCAAAGTGCCTACCTGTGGATTTTGGCCTCTAGCTCAGCCGGCACCTAGGGAAACCTACCAAACCTGTGCATTTCTGAAAACTAGAGACCTAGGGGAATCCAAGATGGGGTGACTTGTGGGGCTCTGACCAGGTTCTGTTACCCAGAATCCTTTGCAAACCTCAAAATTTGGCTAAAAAAACACATGTTCCTCACATTTCTGTGGCAGAAAGTTCTGGAATCTGAGAGGAGCCAGAAATTTCCTTCCACCCAGCGTTCCCCCAAGTCTCCCGATAGAAATGGTACCTCACTTGTGTGGGTAGGCCTAGCGCCCGCGACAGGATATGCCCCAAAACACAACGTGGACACATCACAGAAAACAGAGCTGTTTTTTGCAAAGTGCCTACCGGTAGATGTTGGCCTCTAGCTCAGCCGGCACCTAGGGAAACCTACCAAACCTGTGCATTTCTGAAAACTAGAGACTTAGGGGAATCCAAGATGGGGTGACTTGTGGGGTTCTGACCAGGTTCTGTTACCCAGAATCCTTTGCAAACCTCAAAATTTGGCTAAAAAAACACATGTTCCTAACATTTCTGTGGCAGAAAGTTCTGGAATCTGAGAGGAGGCACAAATTTCCTTCCATCCAGCGTTTCCCCAAGTCTCCCGATAAAAATGATACCTCACTTGTGTGGGTAGGCCTAGCGCCCGCGACAGGAATTGCCCCAAAACACAACGTGGACACATCCCATTTTTTGACAGAAAACAGAGCTGTATTTTGCAAAGTGCCTACCTGTAGATTTTGGCCTCTAGCTCAGCCGGCACCTAGGGAAACCTACCAAACCTGTGCATTTCTGAAAACTAGAGACCTAGGGGAATCCAAGATGGGGTGACTTGTCGGGCTCTGACCAAGTTCTGTTACCCAGAATTCTTTGCAAACCTCAAAATTTGGCTAAAAAACCACATGTTCCTCACATTTCTGTGGCAGAAAGTTCTGGAATCTGAGAGGAGCCACAAATTTCCTTCCATCCAGCGTTCCCCCAAGTCTCCCGATAAAAATGATACCTCACTTGTGTGGGTAGGCCTAGCGCCCGCGACAGGAAATGCCCCAAAACGCAACGTGCACACATCACATTTTTTTAAAGAAAACAGAGGTGTTTTTTGCAAAGTGCCTACCTGTGGATTTTGGCCTCTAGCTCAGCCGGCACCTAGGGAAACCTACCAAACCTGTGCATTTCTGAAAACTAGAGACCTAGGGGAATCCAAGATGGGGTGACATGTGGGGCTCTGACCAGGTTCTGTTACCCAGAATCCTTTGCAAACCTCAAAATTTGGCTAAAAAAACACATGTTCCTCACATTTCTGTGGCAGAAAGTTCTGGAATCTGAGAGGAGCCAGAAATTTCCTTCCACCCAGCGTTCCCCCAAGTCTCCCGATAGAAATGGTACCTCACTTGTGTGGGTAGGCCTAGCGCCCGCGACAGGATATGCCCCAAAACACAACGTGGACACATCACAGAAAACAGAGCTGTTTTTTGCAAAGTGCCTACCGGTAGATGTTGGCCTCTAGCTCAGCCGGCACCTAGGGAAACCTACCAAACCTGTGCATTTCTGAAAACTAGAGACTTAGGGGAATCCAAGATGGGGTGACTTGTGGGGTTCTGACCAGGTTCTGTTACCCAGAATCCTTTGCAAACCTCAAAATTTGGCTAAAAAAACACATGTTCCTAACATTTCTGTGCAGAAAGTTCTGGAATCTGAGAGGAGGCACAAATTTCCTTCCATCCAGCGTTCCCCCAAGTCTCCCGATAAAAATGATACCTCACTTGTGTGGGTAGGCCTAGCGCCCGCGACAGGAATTGCCCCAAAACACAACGTGGACACATCCCATTTTTTGACAGAAAACAGAGCTGTATTTTGCAAAGTGCCTACCTGTAGATTTTGGCCTCTAGCTCAGCCGGCACCTAGGGAAACCTACCAAACCTGTGCATTTCTGAAAATTAGAGACCTAGGGGAATCCAAGATGGGGTGACTTGTCGGGCTCTGACCAGGTTCTGTTACCCAGAATTCTTTGCAAACCTCAAAATTTGGCTAAAAAACCACATGTTCCTCACATTTCTGTGGCAGAAAGTTCTGGAATCTGAGAGGAGCCACAAATTTCCTTCCATCCAGCGTTCCCCCAAGTCTCCCGATAAAAATGATACCTCACTTGTGTCGGTAGGCCTAGCGCCCGCGACAGGAAATGCCCCAAAACGCAACGTGCACACATCACATTTTTTTAAAGAAAACAGAGGTGTTTTTTGCAAAGTGCCTACCTGTGGATTTTGGCCTCTAGCTCAGCCGGCACCTAGGGAAACCTACCAAACCTGTGCATTTCTGAAAACTAGAGACCTAGGGGAATCCAAGATGGGGTGACTTCTGGGGCTCTGACCAGGTTCTGTTACCCAGAATCCTTTGCAAATCTCAAAATTTGGCTAAAAAAACACGTGTTCCTCACATTTCTGTGGCAGAAAGTTCTGGAATCTGAGAGGAGCCACAAATTTCCTTCCACCCAGCGTTCCCCCAAGTCTCCCGATAAAAATGATACCTCACTTGTGTGGGTAGGCCTAGCGCCCGCGACAGGAAATGCCCCAAAACGCAATGTGCACACATCACATTTTTTGAAAGAAAACAGAGGTGTTTTTTGCAAAGTGCCTACCTGTGGATTTTGGCCTCTAGCTCAGCCGGCACCTAGGGAAAACTACCAAACCTGTGTATTTCTGAAAACTAGAGACCTAGGGGAATCCAAGATGGGGTGACTTGTGGGGCTCTGACCAGGTTCTGTTACCCAGAATCCTTTGCAAACCTCAAAATTTGGCTAAAAAAACACATGTTCCTCACATTTCTGTGGCAGAAAGTTCTGGAATCTGAGAGGAGCCACAAATTTCCTTCCATCCAGCGTTCCCCCAAGTCTCCCGATAAAAATGATACCTCACTTGTGTGGGTAGGCCTAGCGCCCGCGACAGGAAATGCCCCAAAACGCAATGTGCACACATCACATTTTTTTAAAGAAAACAGAGGTGTTTTTTGCAAAGTGCCTACCTGTGGATTTTGGCCTCTAGCTCAGCCGGCACCTAGGGAAACCTACCAAACCTGTGCATTTCTGAAAACTAGAGACCTAGGGGAATCCAAGATGGGGTGACTTGTGGGGCTCTGACCAGGTTCTGTTACCCAGAATCCTTTGCAAACCTCAAAATTTGGCTAAAAAAACACATGTTCCTCACATTTCTGTGGCAGAAAGTTCTGGAATCTGAGAGGAGCCAGAAATTTCCTTCCACCCAGCGTTCCCCCAAGTCTCCCGATAGAAATGGTACCTCACTTGTGTGGGTAGGCCTAGCGCCCGCGACAGGATATGCCCCAAAACACAACGTGGACACATCACAGAAAACAGAGCTGTTTTTTGCAAAGTGCCTACCGGTAGATGTTGGCCTCTAGCTCAGCCGGCACCTAGGGAAACCTACCAAACCTGTGCATTTCTGAAAACTAGAGACTTAGGGGAATCCAAGATGGGGTGACTTGTGGGGTTCTGACCAGGTTCTGTTACCCAGAATCCTTTGCAAACCTCAAAATTTGGCTAAAAAAACACATGTTCCTAACATTTCTGTGCAGAAAGTTCTGGAATCTGAGAGGAGGCACAAATTTCCTTCCATCCAGCGTTCCCCCAAGTCTCCCGATAAAAATGATACCTCACTTGTGTGGGTAGGCCTAGCGCCCGCGACAGGAATTGCCCCAAAACACAACGTGGACACATCCCATTTTTTGACAGAAAACAGAGCTGTATTTTGCAAAGTGCCTACCTGTAGATTTTGGCCTCTAGCTCAGCCGGCACCTAGGGAAACCTACCAAACCTGTGCATTTCTGAAAATTAGAGACCTAGGGGAATCCAAGATGGGGTGACTTGTCGGGCTCTGACCAGGTTCTGTTACCCAGAATTCTTTGCAAACCTCAAAATTTGGCTAAAAAACCACATGTTCCTCACATTTCTGTGGCAGAAAGTTCTGGAATCTGAGAGGAGCCACAAATTTCCTTCCATCCAGCGTTCCCCCAAGTCTCCCGATAAAAATGATACCTCACTTGTGTCGGTAGGCCTAGCGCCCGCGACAGGAAATGCCCCAAAACGCAACGTGCACACATCACATTTTTTTAAAGAAAACAGAGGTGTTTTTTGCAAAGTGCCTACCTGTGGATTTTGGCCTCTAGCTCAGCCGGCACCTAGGGAAACCTACCAAACCTGTGCATTTCTGAAAACTAGAGACCTAGGGGAATCCAAGATGGGGTGACTTCTGGGGCTCTGACCAGGTTCTGTTACCCAGAATCCTTTGCAAATCTCAAAATTTGGCTAAAAAAACACGTGTTCCTCACATTTCTGTGGCAGAAAGTTCTGGAATCTGAGAGGAGCCACAAATTTCCTTCCACCCAGCGTTCCCCCAAGTCTCCCGATAAAAATGATACCTCACTTGTGTGGGTAGGCCTAGCGCCCGCGACAGGAAATGCCCCAAAACGCAATGTGCACACATCACATTTTTTGAAAGAAAACAGAGGTGTTTTTTGCAAAGTGCCTACCTGTGGATTTTGGCCTCTAGCTCAGCCGGCACCTAGGGAAAACTACCAAACCTGTGTATTTTTGAAAACTAGAGACCTAGGGGAATCCAAGATGGGGTGACTTGTGGGGCTCTGGCCAGGTTCTGTTACCCAGAATCCTTTGCAAACCTCAAAATTTGGCTAAAAAAACACATGTTCCTCACATTTCTGTGGCAGAAAGTTCTGGAATCTGAGAGGAGCCACAAATTTCCTTCCACCCAGCGTTCCCCCAAGTCTCCCGATAAAAATGATACCTCACTTGTGTGGGTAGGCCTAGCGCCCGCGACAGGAAATGCCCCAAAACGCAAAATGCACACATCACATTTTTTGAAAGAAAACAGAGGTGTTTTTTGCAAAGTGCCTACCTGTAGATTTTGGCCTCTAGCTCAGCCGGCACCTAGGGAAACCTACCAAACCTGTGCATTTTTGAAAACTAGAGACCTAGGGGAATCCAAGATGGGATGACTTGTGGGGCTCTGACCAGGTTCTGTTGCCCAGAAGCCTTTGCAAACCTCAAAATTTGGCTAAAAAAACACATGTTCCTCACATTTCTGTGGCAGAAAGTTCTGGAATCTGAGAGGAGCCAGAAATTTCCTTCCACCCAGCGTTCCCCCAAGTCTCCCGATAGAAATGGTACCTCACTTGTGTGGGTAGGCCTAGCGCCCGCGACAGGATATGCCCCAAAACACAACGTGGACACATCACAGAAAACAGAGCTGTTTTTTGCAAAGTGCCTACCGGTAGATTTTGGCCTCTAGCTCAGCCGGCACCTAGGGAAACCTACCAAACCTGTGCATTTCTGAAAACTAGAGACTTAGGGGAATCCAAGATGGGGTGACTTGTGGGGTTCTGACCAGGTTCTGTTACCCAGAATCCTTTGCAAACCTCAAAATTTGGCTAAAAAAACACATGTTCCTAAAATTTCTGTGGCAGAAAGTTCTGGAATCTGAGAGGAGGCACAAATTTCCTTCCATCCAGCGTTCCCCCAAGTCTCCCGATAAAAATGATACCTCACTTGTGTGGGTAGGCCTAGCGCCCGCGACAGGAATTGCCCCAAAACACAACGTGGACACATCCCATTTTTTGACAGAAAACAGAGCTGTATTTTGCAAAGTGCCTACCTGTAGATTTTGGCCTCTAGCTCAGCCGGCACCTAGGGAAACCTACCAAACCTGTGCATTTCTGAAAACTAGAGACCTAGTGGAATCCAAGATGGGGTGACTTGTCGGGCTCTGACCAGGTTCTGTTACCCAGAATCCTTTGCAAACCTCAAAATTTGGCTAAAAAACCACATGTTCCTCACATTTCTGTGGCAGAAAGTTCTGGAATCTGAGAGGAGCCAGAAATTTCCTTCCACCCAGCGTTCCCCCAAGTCTCCCGATAGAAATGGTACCTCACTTGTGTGGGTAGGCCTAGCGCCCGCGACAGGATATGCCCCAAAACACAACGTGGACACATCACAGAAAACAGAGCTGTTTTTTGCAAAGTGCCTACCAGTAGATGTTGGCCTCTAGCTCAGCCGGCACCTAGGGAAACCTACCAAACCTGTGCATTTCTGAAAACTAGAGACTTAGGGGAATCCAAGATGGGGTGACTTGTGGGGTTCTGACCAGGTTCTGTTACCCAGAATCCTTTGCAAACCTCAAAATTTGGCTAAAAAAACACATGTTCCTAACATTTCTGTGGCAGAAAGTTCTGGAATCTGAGAGGAGCCAGAAATTTCCTTCCATCCAGCGTTCCCCCAAGTCTCCCGATAAAAATGATACCTCACTTGTGTGGGTAGGCCTAGCGCCCGCAACAGGAAATGCCCCAAAACGCAACGTGCACACATCACATTTTTTTAAAGAAAACAGAGGTGTTTTTTGCAAAGTGCCTACCTGTGGATTTTGGCCTCTAGCTCAGCCGGCACCTAGGGAAACCTACCAAACCTGTGCATTTCTGAAAACTAGAGACCTAGGGGAATCCAAGATGGGGTGACTTCTGGGGCTCTGACCAGGTTCTGTTACCCAGAATCCTTTGCAAATCTCAAAATTTGGCTAAAAAAACACGTGTTCCTCACATTTCTGTGGCAGAAAGTTCTGGAATCTGAGAGGAGCCACAAATTTCCTTCCACCCAGCGTTCCCCCAAGTCTCCCGATAAAAATGATACCTCACTTGTGTGGGTAGGCCTAGCGCCCGCGACAGGAAATGCCCCAAAACGCAATGTGCACACATCACATTTTTTGAAAGAAAACAGAGGTGTTTTTTGCAAAGTGCCTACCTGTGGACTTTGGCCTCTAGCTCAGCCGGCACCTAGGGAAACCTACCAAACCTGTGCATTTCTGAAAACTAGAGACCTAGGGGAATCCAAGATGGGGTGACTTCTGGGGCTCTGACCAGGTTCTGTTACCCAGAATCCTTTGCAAATCTCAAAATTTGGCTAAAAAAACACGTGTTCCTCACATTTCTGTGGCAGAAAGTTCTGGAATCTGAGAGGAGCCACAAATTTCCTTCCACCCAGCGTTCCCCCAAGTCTCCCGATAAAAATGATACCTCACTTGTGTGGGTAGGCCTAGCGCCCGCGACAGGAAATGCCCCAAAACGCAATGTGCACACATCACATTTTTTGAAAGAAAACAGAGGTGTTTTTTGCAAAGTGCCTACCTGTGGATTTTGGCCTCTAGCTCAGCCGGCACCTAGGGAAAACTACCAAACCTGTGTATTTCTGAAAACTAGAGACCTAGGGGAATCCAAGATGGGGTGACTTCTGGGGCTCTGACCAGGTTCTGTTACCCAGAATCCTTTGCAAATCTCAAAATTTGGCTAAAAAAACACGTGTTCCTCACATTTCTGTGGCAGAAAGTTCTGGAATCTGAGAGGAGCCACGAATTTCCTTCCACCCAGCGTTCCCCCAAGTCTCCCGATAAAAATGATACCTCACTTGTGTGGGTAGGCCTAGCGCCCGCGACAGGAAATGCCCCAAAACGCAATGTGCACACATCACATTTTTTGAAAGAAAACAGAGGTGTTTTTTGCAAAGTGCCTACCTGTGGATTTTGGCCTCTAGCTCAGCCGGCACCTAGGGAAAACTACCAAACCTGTGTATTTCTGAAAACTAGAGACCTAAGGGAATCCAAGATGGGGTGACTTCTGGGGCTCTGACCAGGTTCTGTTACCCAGAATCCTTTGCAAATCTCAAAATTTGGCTAAAAAAACACGTGTTCCTCTCATTTCTGTGGCAGAAAGTTCTAGAATCTGAGAGGAGCCACAAATTTCCTTCCACCCAGCGTTCCCCCAAGTCTCCCGATAAAAATGATACCTCACTTGTGTGGGTAGGCCTAGCGCCCGCGACAGGAAATGCCCCAAAACGCAATGTGCACACATCACATTTTTTGAAAGAAAACAGAGGTGTTTTTTGCAAAGTGCCTACCTGTAGATTTTGGCCTCTAGCTCAGCCGGCACCTAGGGAAACCTACCAAACCTGTGCATTTTTTAAAACTAGAGACCTAGGGGAATCCAAGATGGGATGACTTGTGGGGCTCTGACCAGGTTCTGTTACCCAGAATCCTTTGCAAACCTCAAAATTTGGCTAAAAAAACACATGTTCCTCACATTTCTGTGGCAGAAAGTTCTGGAATCTGAGAGGAGCCAGAAATTTCCTTCCACCCAGCGTTCCCCCAAGTCTCCCGATAGAAATGGTACCTCACTTGTGTGGGTAGGCCTAGCGCCCGCGACAGGATATGCCCCAAAACACAACGTGGACACATCACAGAAAACAGAGCTGTTTTTTGCAAAGTGCCTACCGGTAGATGTTGGCCAGTAGCTCAGCCGGCACCTAGGGAAACCTACCAAACCTGTGCATTTCTGAAAACTAGAGACTTAGGGGAATCCAAGATGGGGTGACTTGTGGGGTTCTGACCAGGTTCTGTTACCCAGAATCCTTTGCAAACCTCAAAATTTGGCTAAAAAAACACATGTTCCTAACATTTCTGTGGCAGAAAGTTCTGGAATCTGAGAGGAGGCACAAATTTCCTTCCATCCAGCGTTCCCCCAAGTCTCCCGATAAAAATGATACCTCACTTGTGTGGGTAGGCCTAGCGCCCGCGACAGGAATTGCCCCAAAACACAACATGGACACATCCCATTTTTTGACAGAAAACAGAGCTGTATTTTGCAAAGTTCCTACCTGTAGATTTTGGCCTCTAGCTCAGCCGGCACCTAGGGAAACCTACCAAACCTGTGCATTTCTGAAAACTAGAGACCTAGGGGAATCCAAGATGGGGTGACTTGTCGGGCTCTGACCAGGTTCTGTTACCCAGAATTCTTTGCAAACCTCAAAATTTGGCTAAAAAAACACGTGTTCCTCACATTTCTGTGGCAGAAAGTTCTGGAATCTGAGAGGAGCCACAAATTTCCTTCCACCCAGCGTTCCCCCAAGTCTCCCGATAAAAATTATACCTCACTTGTGTGGGTAGGCCTAGCGCCCGCGACAGGAAATGCCCCAAAACGCAATGTGCACACATCACATTTTTTGAAAGAAAACAGAGGTGTTTTTTGCAAAGTGCCTACCTGTGGATTTTGGCCTCTAGCTCAGCCGGCACCTAGGGAAAACTACCAAACCTGTGTATTTTTGAAAACTAGAGACCTAGGGGAATCCAAGATGGGGTGACTTGTGGGGCTCTGGCCAGGTTCTGTTACCCAGAATCCTTTGCAAATCTCAAAATTTGGCTAAAAAAACACATGTTCCTCACATTTCTGTGGCAGAAAGTTCTGGAATCTGAGAGGAGCCACAAATTTCCTTCCACCCAGCGTTCCCCCAAGTCTCCCGATAAAAATGATACCTCACTTGTGTGGGTAGGCCTAGCGCCCGCGACAGGAAATGCCCCAAAACGCAAAATGCACACATCACATTTTTTGAAAGAAAACAGAGGTGTTTTTTGCAAAGTGCCTACCTGTAGATTTTGGCCTCTAGCTCAGCCGGCACCTAGGGAAACCTACCAAACCTGTGCATTTTTGAAAACTAGAGACCTAGGGGAATCCAAGATGGGATGACTTGTGGGGCTCTGACCAGGTTCTGTTGCCCAGAATCCTTTGCAAACCTCAAAATTTGGCTAAAAAAACACATGTTCCTCACATTTCTGTGGCAGAAAGTTCTGGAATCTGAGAGGAGCCAGAAATTTCCTTCCACCCAGCGTTCCCTCAAGTCTCCCGATAGAAATGGTACCTCACTTGTGTGGGTAGGCCTAGCGCCCGCGACAGGATATGCCCCAAAACACAACGTGGACACATCACAGAAAACAGAGCTGTTTTTTGCAAAGTGCCTACCGGTAGATTTTGGCCTCTAGCTCAGCCGGCACCTAGGGAAACCTACCAAACCTGTGCATTTCTGAAAACTAGAGACTTAGGGGAATCCAAGATGGGGTGACTTGTGGGGTTCTGACCAGGTTCTGTTACCCAGAATCCTTTGCAAACCTCAAAATTTGGCTAAAAAAAAACCTGTTCCTAACATTTCTGTGGCAGAAAGTTCTGGAATCTGAGAGGAGGCACAAATTTCCTTCATCCAGCGTTCCCCCAAGTCTCCCGATAAAAATGATACCTCACTTGTGTGGGTAAGCCTAGCGCCCGCGACAGGAATTGCCCTAAAACACAACGTGGACACATCCCATTTTTTGACAGAAAACAGAGCTGTATTTTGCAAAGTGCCTACCTGTAGATTTTGGCCTCTAGCTCAGCCGGCACCTAGGGAAACCTACCAAACCTGTGCATTTCTGAAAACTAGAGACCTAGGGGAATCCAAGATGGGGTGACTTGTCGGGCTCTGACCAGGTTCTGTTACCCAGAATCCTTTGCAAACCTCAAAATTTGGCTAAAAAACCACATGTTCCTCACATTTCTGTGGCAGAAAGTTCTGGAATCTGAGAGGAGCCACAAATTTCCTTCCATCCAGCGTTCCCCCAAGTCTCCCGATAAAAATGATACCTCACTTGTGTGGGTAGGCCTAGCGCCCGCGACAGGAAATGCCCCAAAACGCAACGTGCACATATCACATTTTTTTAAAGAAAACAGAGGTGTTTTTTGCAAAGTGCCTACCTGTGGATTTTGGCCTCTAGCTCAGCCGGCACCTAGGGAAACCTACCAAACCTGTGCATTTCTGAAAACTAGAGACCTAGGGGAATCCAAGATGGGGTGACTTGTGGGGCTCTGACCAGGTTCTGTTACCCAGAATCCTTTGCAAACCTCAAAATTTGGCTAAAAAAAACATGTTCCTCACATTTCTGTGGCAGAAAGTTCTGGAATCTGAGAGGAGCCACAAATTTCCTTCCACCCAGCGATCCCCCAAGTCTCCCGATAAAAATGATACCTCACTTGTGTGGGTAGGCCTAGCGCCCGCGACAGGAAATGCCCCAAAACGCAACATGCACACATCACATTTTTTGAAAGAAAACAGAGGTGTTTTTTGCAAAGTGCCTACCTGTAGATTTTGGCCTCTAGCTCAGCCGGCACCTAGGGAAACCTACCAAACCTGTGCATTTTTGAAAACTAGAGACCTAGGGGAATCCAAGATGGGATGACTTGTGGGGCTCTGACCAGGTTCTGTTACCCAGAATCCTTTGCAAACCTCAAAATTTGGCTAAAAAAACACATGTTCCTCACATTTCTGTGGCAGAAAGTTCTGGAATCTGAGAGGAGCCAGAAATTTCCTTCCACCCAGCGTTCCCCCAAGTCTCCCGATAGAAATGGTACCTCACTTGTGTGGGTAGGCCTAGCGCCCGCGACAGGATATGCCCCAAAACACAACGTGGACACATCACAGAAAACAGAGCTGTTTTTTGCAAAGTGCCTACCGGTAGATGTTGGCCTCTAGCTCAGCCGGCACCTAGGGAAACCTACCAAACCTGTGCATTTCTGAAAACTAGAGACTTAGGGGAATCCAAGATGGGGTGACTTGTGGGGTTCTGACCAGGTTCTGTTACCCAGAATCCTTTGCAAACCTCAAAATTTGGCTAAAAAAACACATGTTCCTAACATTTCTGTGGCAGAAAGTTCTGGAATCTGAGAGGAGGCACAAATTTCCTTCCATCCAGCGTTCCCCCAAGTCTCCCGATAAAAATGATACCTCACTTGTGTGGGTAGGCCTAGCGCCCGCGACAGGAATTGCCCCAAAACACAACGTGGACACATCCCATTTTTTGACAGAAAACAGAGCTGTATTTTGCAAAGTGCCTACCTGTAGATTTTGGCCTCTAGCTCAGCCGGCACCTAGGGAAACCTACCAAACCTGTGCATTTCTGAAAACTAGAGACCTAGGGGAATCCAAGATGGGGTGACTTGTCGGGCTCTGACCAGGTTCTGTTACCCAGAATTCTTTGCAAACCTCAAAATTTGGCTAAAAAACCACATGTTCCTCACATTTCTGTGGCAGAAAGTTCTGGAATCTGAGAGGAGCCACAAATTTCCTTCCATCCAGCGTTCCCCTAAGTCTCCCGATAAAAATGATACCTCACTTGTGTGGGTAGGCCTAGCGCCCGCGACAGGAAATGCCCCAAAACGCAACGTGCACACATCACATTTTTTTAAAGAAAACAGAGGTGTTTTTTGCAAAGTGCCTACCTGTGGATTTTGGCCTCTAGCTCAGCCGGCACCTAGGGAAACCTACCAAACCTGTGCATTTCTGAAAACTAGAGACCTAGGGGAATCCAAGATGGGGTGACTTCTGGGGCTCTGACCAGGTTCTGTTACCCAGAATCCTTTGCAAATCTCAAAATTTGGCTAAAAAAACACGTGTTCCTCACATTTCTGTGGCAGAAAGTTCTGGAATCTGAGAGGAGCCACAAATTTCCTTCCACCCAGCGTTCCCCCAAGTCTCCCGATAAAAATGATACCTCACTTGTGTGGGTAGGCCTAGCGCCCGCGACAGGAAATGCCCCAAAACGCAATGTGCACACATCACATTTTTTGAAAGAAAACAGAGGTGTTTTTTGCAAAGTGCCTACCTGTGGATTTTGGCCTCTAGCTCAGCCGGCACCTAGGGAAAACTACCAAACCTGTGTATTTTTGAAAACTAGAGACCTAGGGGAATCCAAGATGGGGTGACTTGTGGGGCTCTGGCCAGGTTCTGTTACCCAGAATCCTTTGCAAACCTCAAAATTTGGCTAAAAAAACACATGTTCCTCACATTTCTGTGGCAGAAAGTTCTGGAATCTGAGAGGAGCCACAAATTTCCTTCCACCCAGCGTTCCCCCAAGTCTCCCGATAAAAATGATACCTCACTTGTGTGGGTAGGCCTAGCGCCCGCGACAGGAAATGCCCCAAAACGCAAAATGCACACATCACATTTTTTGAAAGAAAACAGAGGTGTTTTTTGCAAAGTGCCTACCTGTAGATTTTGGCCTCTAGCTCAGCCGGCACCTAGGGAAACCTACCAAACCTGTGCATTTTTGAAAACTAGAGACCTAGGGGAATCCAAGATGGGATGACTTGTGGGGCTCTGACCAGGTTCTGTTGCCCAGAAGCCTTTGCAAACCTCAAAATTTGGCTAAAAAAACACATGTTCCTCACATTTCTGTGGCAGAAAGTTCTGGAATCTGAGAGGAGCCAGAAATTTCCTTCCACCCAGCGTTCCCCCAAGTCTCCCGATAGAAATGGTACCTCACTTGTGTGGGTAGGCCTAGCGCCCGCGACAGGATATGCCCCAAAACACAACGTGGACACATCACAGAAAACAGAGCTGTTTTTTGCAAAGTGCCTACCGGTAGATTTTGGCCTCTAGCTCAGCCGGCACCTACCAAACCTGTGCATTTCTGAAAACTAGAGACTTAGGGGAATCCAAGATGGGGTGACTTGTGGGGTTCTGACCAGGTTCTGTTACCCAGAATCCTTTGCAAACCTCAAAATTTGGCTAAAAAAACACATGTTCCTAACATTTCTGTGGCAGAAAGTTCTGGAATCTGAGAGGAGGCACAAATTTCCTTCCATCCAGCGTTCCCCCAAGTCTCCCGATAAAAATGATACCTCACTTGTGTGGGTAGGCCTAGCGCCCGCGACAGGAATTGCCCCAAAACACAACGTGGACACATCCCATTTTTTGACAGAAAACAGAGCTGTATTTTGCAAAGTGCCTACCTGTAGATTTTGGCCTCTAGCTCAGCCGGCACCTAGGGAAACCTACCAAACCTGTGCATTTCTGAAAACTAGAGACCTAGGGGAATCCAAGATGGGGTGACTTGTCGGGCTCTGACCACGTTCTGTTACCCAGAATCCTTTGCAAACCTCAAAATTTGGCTAAAAAACCACATGTTCCTCACATTTCTGTGGCAGAAAGTTCTGGAATCTGAGAGGAGCCAGAAATTTCCTTCCTCCCAGCGTTCCCCCAAGTCTCCCGATAGAAATGGTACCTCACTTGTGTGGGTAGGCCTAGCGCCCGCGACAGGATATGCCCCAAAACACAACGTGGACACATCACAGAAAACAGAGCTGTTTTTTGCAAAGTGCCTACCGGTAGATGTTGGCCTCTAGCTCAGCCGGCACCTAGGGAAACCTACCAAACCTGTGCATTTCTGAAAACTAGAGACTTAGGGGAATCCAAGATGGGGTGACTTGTGGGGTTCTGACCAGGTTCTGTTACCCAGAATCCTTTGCAAACCTCAAAATTTGGCTAAAAAAACACATGTTCCTAACATTTCTGTGGCAGAAAGTTCTGGAATCTGAGAGGAGGCACAAATTTCCTTCCATGCAGCGTTCCCCCAAGTCTCCCGATAAAAATGATACCTCACTTGTGTGGGTAGGCCTAGCGCCCGCGACAGGAATTGCCCCAAAACACAACGTGGACACATCCCATTTTTTGACAGAAAACAGAGCTGTATTTTGCAAAGTGCCTACCTGTAGATTTTGGCCTCTAGCTCAGCCGGCACCCAGGGAAACCTACCAAACCTGTGCATTTCTGAAAACTAGAGACCTAGGGGAATCCAAGATGGGGTGACTTGTCGGGCTCTGACCAGGTTCTGTTACCCAGAATCCTTTGCAAACCTCAAAATTTGGCTAAAAAAACACATGTTCCTCACATTTCTGTGGCAGAAAGTTCTGGAATCTGAGAGGAGCCACAAATTTCCTTCCATCCAGCGTTCCCTCAAGTCTCCCGATAAAAATGATACCTCACTTGTGTGGGTAGGCCTAGCGCCCGCGACAGGAAATGCCCCAAAACGCAACGTGCACACATCACATTTTTTTAAAGAAAACAGAGGTGTTTTTTGCAAAGTGCCTACCTGTGGATTTTGGCCTCTAGCTCAGCCGGCACCTAGGGAAACCTACCAAACCTGTGCATTTCTGAAAACTAGAGACCTAGGGGAATCCAAGATGGGGTGACTTCTGGGGCTCTGACCACGTTCTGTTACCCAGAATCCTTTGCAAATCTCAAAATTTGGCTAAAAAAACACGTGTTCCTCACATTTCTGTGGCAGAAAGTTCTGGAATCTGAGAGGAGCCACAAATTTCCTTCCACCCAGCGTTCCCCCAAGTCTCCCGATAAAAATGATACCTCACTTGTGTGGGTAGGCCTAGCGCCCGCGACAGGAAATGCCCCAAAACGCAATGTGCACACATCACATTTTTTTAAAGAAAACAGAGGTGTTTTTTGCAAAGTGCCTACCTGTGGATTTTGGCCTCTAGCTCAGCCGGCACCTAGGGAAACCTACCAAACCTGTGCATTTCTGAAAACTAGAGACCTAGGGGAATCCAAGATGGGGTGACTTCTGGGGCTCTGACCAGGTTCTGTTACCCAGAATCCTTTGCAAATCTCAAAATTTGGCTAAAAAAACACGTGTTCCTCACATTTCTGTGGCAGAAAGTTCTGGAATCTGAGAGGAGCCACAAATTTCCTTCCACCCAGCGTTCCCCCAAGTCTCCCGATAAAAATGATACCTCACTTGTGTGGGTAGGCCTAGCGCCCGCGACAGGAAATGCCCCAAAACGCAATGTGCACACATCACATTTTTTGAAAGAAAACAGAGGTGTTTTTTGCAAAGTGCCTACCTGTGGATTTTGGCCTCTAGCTCAGCCGGCACCTAGGGAAAACTACCAAACCTGTGTATTTCTGAAAACTAGAGACCTAGGGGAATCCAAGATGGGGTGACTTCTGGGGCTCTGACCAGGTTCTGTTACCCAGAATCCTTTGCAAATCTCAAAATTTGGCTAAAAAAACACGTGTTCCTCACATTTCTGTGGCAGAAAGTTCTGGAATCTGAGAGGAGCCACGAATTTCCTTCCCCCCAGCGTTCCCCCAAGTCTCCCGATAAAAATGATACCTCACTTGTGTGGGTAGGCCTAGCGCCCGCGACAGGAAATGCCCCAAAACGCAATGTGCACACATCACATTTTTTGAAAGAAAACAGAGGTGTTTTTTGCAAAGTGCCTACCTGTGGATTTTGGCCTCTAGCTCAGCCGGCACCTAGGGAAAACTACCAAACCTGTGTATTTCTGAAAACTAGAGACCTAAGGGAATCCAAGATGGGGTGACTTCTGGGGCTCTGACCAGGTTCTGTTACCCAGAATCCTTTGCAAATCTCAAAATTTGGCTAAAAAAACACGTGTTCCTCACATTTCTGTGGCAGAAAGTTCTAGAATCTGAGAGGAGCCACAAATTTCCTTCCACCCAGCGTTCCCCCAAGTCTCCCGATAAAAATTATACCTCACTTGTGTGGGTAGGCCTAGCGCCCGCGACAGGAAATGCCCCAAAACGCAATGTGCACACATCACATTTTTTGAAAGAAAACAGAGGTGTTTTTTGCAAAGTGCCTACCTGTAGATTTTGGCCTCTAGCTCAGCCGGCAACTAGGGAAACCTACCAAACCTGTGCATTTTTGAAAACTAGAGACCTAGGGGAATCCAAGATGGGATGACTTGTGGGGCTCTGACCAGGTTCTGTTACCCAGAATCCTTTGCAAACCTCAAAATTTGGCTAAAAAAACACATGTTCCTCACATTTCTGTGGCAGAAAGTTCTGGAATCTGAGAGGAGCCAGAAATTTCCTTCCACCCAGCGTTCCCCCAAGTCTCCCGATAGAAATGGTACCTCACTTGTGTGGGTAGGCCTAGCGCCCGCGACAGGATATGCCCCAAAACACAACGTGGACACATCACAGAAAACAGAGCTGTTTTTTGCAAAGTGCCTACCGGTAGATGTTGGCCTCTAGCTCAGCCGGCACCTAGGGAAACCTACCAAACCTGTGCATTTCTGAAAACTAGAGACTTAGGGGAATCCAAGATGGGGTGACTTGTGGGGTTCTGACCAGGTTCTGTTACCCAGAATCCTTTGCAAACCTCAAAATTTGGCTAAAAAAACACATGTTCCTAACATTTCTGTGGCAGAAAGTTCTGGAATCTGAGAGGAGGCACAAATTTCCTTCCATCCAGCGTTCCCCCAAGTCTCCCGATAAAAATGATACCTCACTTGTGTGGGTAGGCCTAGCGCCCGCGACAGGAATTGCCCCAAAACACAACATGGACACATCCCATTTTTTGACAGAAAACAGAGCTGTATTTTGCAAAGTTCCTACCTGTAGATTTTGGCCTCTAGCTCAGCCGGCACCTAGGGAAACCTACCAAACCTGTGCATTTCTGAAAACTAGAGACCTAGGGGAATCCAAGATGGGGTGACTTGTCGGGCTCTGACCAGGTTCTGTTACCCAGAATTCTTTGCAAACCTCAAAATTTGGCTAAAAAAACACGTGTTCCTCACATTTCTGTGGCAGAAAGTTCTGGAATCTGAGAGGAGCCACAAATTTCCTTCCACCCAGCGTTCCCCCAAGTCTCCCGATAAAAATGATACCTCACTTGTGTGGGTAGGCCTAGCGCCCGTGACAGGAAATGCCCCAAAACGCAATGTGCACACATCACATTTTTTGAAAGAAAACAGAGGTGTTTTTTGCACAGTGCCTACCTGTGGATTTTGGCCTCTAGCTCAGCCGGCACCTAGGGAAAACTACCAAACCTGTGTATTTTTGAAAACTAGAGACCTAGGGGAATCCAAGATGGGGTGACTTGTGGGGCTCTGGCCAGGTTCTGTTACCCAGAATCCTTTGCAAACCTCAAAATTTGGCTAAAAAAACACATGTTCCTCACATTTCTGTGGCAGAAAGTTCTGGAATCTGAGAGGAGCCACAAATTTCCTTCCACCCAGCGTTCCCCCAAGTCTCCCGATAAAAATGATACCTCACTTGTGTGGGTAGGCCTAGCGCCCGCGACAGGAAATGCCCCAAAACGCAAAATGCACACATCACATTTTTTGAAAGAAAACAGAGGTGTTTTTTGCAAAGTGCCTACCTGTAGATTTTGGCCTCTAGCTCAGCCGGCACCTAGGGAAACCTACCAAACCTGTGCATTTTTGAAAACTAGAGACCTAGGGGAATCCAAGATGGGATGACTTGTGGGGCTCTGACCAGGTTCTGTTGCCCAGAATCCTTTGCAAACCTCAAAATTTGGCTAAAAAAACACATGTTCCTCACATTTCTGTGGCAGAAAGTTCTGGAATCTGAGAGGAGCCAGAAATTTCCTTCCACCCAGCGTTCCCTCAAGTCTCCCGATAGAAATGGTACCTCACTTGTGTGGGTAGGCCTAGCGCCCGCGACAGGATATGCCCCAAAACACAACGTGGACACATCACAGAAAACAGAGCTGTTTTTTGCAAAGTGCCTACCGGTAGATTTTGGCCTCTAGCTCAGCCAGCACCTAGGGAAACCTACCAAACCTGTGCATTTCTGAAAACTAGAGACTTAGGGGAATCCAAGATGGGGTGACTTGTGGGGTTCTGACCAGGTTCTGTTACCCAGAATCCTTTGCAAACCTCAAAATTTGGCTAAAAAAACACATGTTCCTAACATTTCTGTGGCAGAAAGTTCTGGAATCTGAGAGGAGGCACAAATTTCTTTCCATCCAGCGTTCCCCCAAGTCTCCCGATAAAAATGATACCTCACTTGTGTGGGTAAGCCTAGCGCCCGCGACAGGAATTGCCCCAAAACACAACGTGGACACATCCCATTTTTTGACAGAAAACAGAGCTGTATTTTGCAAAGTGCCTACCTGTAGATTTTGGCCTCTAGCTCAGCCGGCACCTAGGGAAACCTACCAAACCTGTGCATTTCTGAAAACTAGAGACCTAGGGGAATCCAAGATGGGGTGACTTGTCGGGCTCTGACCAGGTTCTGTTACCCAGAATCCTTTGCAAACCTCAAAATTTGGCTAAAAAACCACATGTTCCTCACATTTCTGTGGCAGAAAGTTCTGGAATCTGAGAGGAGCCACAAATTTCCTTCCATCCAGCGTTCCCCCAAGTCTCCCGATAAAAATGATACCTCACTTGTGTGGGTAGGCCTAGCGCCCGCGACAGGAAATGCCCCAAAACGCAACGTGCACATATCACATTTTTTTAAAGAAAACAGAGGTGTTTTTTGCAAAGTGCCTACCTGTGGATTTTGGCCTCTAGCTCAGCCGGCACCTAGGGAAACCTACCAAACCTGTGCATTTCTGAAAACTAGAGACCTAGGGGAATCCAAGATGGGGTGACTTGTGGGGCTCTGACCAGGTTCTGTTACCCAGAATCCTTTGCAAACCTCAAAATTTGGCTAAAAAACCACATGTTCCTCACATTTCTGTGGCAGAAAGTTCTGGAATCTGAGAGGAGCCACAAATTTCCTTCCACCCAGCGTTCCCCCAAGTCTCCCGATAAAAATGATACCTCACTTGTGTGGGTAGGCCTAGCGCCCGCGACAGGAAATGCCCCAAAACGCAACATGCACACATCACATTTTTTGAAAGAAAACAGAGGTGTTTTTTGCAAAGTGCCTACCTGTAGATTTTGGCCTCTAGCTCAGCCGGCACCTAGGGAAACCTACCAAACCTGTGCATTTTTGAAAACTAGAGACCTAGGGGAATCCAAGATGGGATGACTTGTGGGGCTCTGACCAGGTTCTGTTACCCAGAATCCTTTGCAAACCTCAAAATTTGGCTAAAAAAACACATGTTCCTCACATTTCTGTGGCAGAAAGTTCTGGAATCTGAGAGGAGCCAGAAATTTCCTTCCACCCAGCGTTCCCCCAAGTCTCCCGATAGAAATGGTACCTCACTTGTGTGGGTAGGCCTAGCGCCCGCGACAGGATATGCCCCAAAACACAACGTGGACACATCACAGAAAACAGAGCTGTTTTTTGCAAAGTGCCTACCGGTAGATGTTGGCCTCTAGCTCAGCCGGCACCTAGGGAAACCTACCAAACCTGTGCATTTCTGAAAACTAGAGACTTAGGGGAATCCAAGATGGGGTGACTTGTGGGGTTCTGACCAGGTTCTGTTACCCAGAATCCTTTGCAAACCTCAAAATTTGGCTAAAAAAACACATGTTCCTAACATTTCTGTGGCAGAAAGTTCTGGAATCTGAGAGGAGGCACAAATTTCCTTCCATCCAGCGTTCCCCCAAGTCTCCCGATAAAAATGATACCTCACTTGTGTGGGTAGGCCTAGCGCCCGCGACAGGAATTGCCCCAAAACACAACGTGGACACATCCCATTTTTTGACAGAAAACAGAGCTGTATTTTGCAAAGTGCCTACCTGTAGATTTTGGCCTCTAGCTCAGCCGGCACCTAGGGAAACCTACCAAACCTGTGCATTTCTGAAAACTAGAGACCTAGGGGAATCCAAGATGGGGTGACTTGTCGGGCTCTGACCAGGTTCTGTTACCCAGAATTCTTTGCAAACCTCAAAATTTGGCTAAAAAACCACATGTTCCTCACATTTCTGTGGCAGAAAGTTCTGGAATCTGAGAGGAGCCACAAATTTCCTTCCATCCAGCGTTCCCCCAAGTCTCCCGATAAAAATGATACCTCACTTGTGTGGGTAGGCCTAGCGCCCGCGACAGGAAATGCCCCAAAACGCAACGTGCACACATCACATATTTTTAAAGAAAACAGAGGTGTTTTTTGCAAAGTGCCTACCTGTGGATTTTGGCCTCTAGCTCAGCCGGCACCTAGGGAAACCTACCAAACCTGTGCATTTCTGAAAACTAGAGACCTAGGGGAATCCAAGATGGGGTGACTTCTGGGGCTCTGACCAGGTTCTGTTACCCAGAATCCTTTGCAAATCTCAAAATTTGGCTAAAAAAACACGTGTTCCTCACATTTCTGTGGCAGAAAGTTCTGGAATCTGAGAGGAGCCACAAATTTCCTTCCACCCAGCGTTCCCCCAAGTCTCCCGATAAAAATGATACCTCACTTGTGTGGGTAGGCCTAGCGCCCGCGACAGGAAATGCCCCAAAACGCAATGTGCACACATCACATTTTTTGAAAGAAAACAGAGGTGTTTTTTGCAAAGTGCCTACCTGTGGATTTTGGCCTCTAGCTCAGCCGGCACCTAGGGAAAACTACCAAACCTGTGTATTTTTGAAAACTAGAGACCTAGGGGAATCCAAGATGGGGTGACTTGTGGGGCTCTGGCCAGGTTCTGTTACCCAGAATCCTTTGCAAACCTCAAAATTTGGCTAAAAAAACACATGTTCCTCACATTTCTGTGGCAGAAAGTTCTGGAATCTGAGAGGAGCCACAAATTTCCTTCCACCCAGCGTTCCCCCAAGTCTCCCGATAAAAATGATACCTCACTTGTGTGGGTAGGCCTAGCGCCCGCGACAGGAAATGCCCCAAAACGCAAAATGCACACATCACATTTTTTTAAAGAAAACAGAGGTGTTTTTTGCAAAGTGCCTACCTGTAGATTTTGGCCTCTAGCTCAGCCGGCACCTAGGGAAACCTACCAAACCTGTGCATTTTTGAAAACTAGAGACCTAGGGGAATCCAAGATGGGATGACTTGTGGGGCTCTGACCAGGTTCTGTTGCCCAGAATCCTTTGCAAACCTCAAAATTGGGCTAAAAAAACACATGTTCCTCACATTTCTGTGGCAGAAAGTTCTGGAATCTGAGAGGAGCCAGAAATTTCCTTCCACCCAGCGTTCCCCCAAGTCTCCCGATAGAAATGGTACCTCACTTGTGTGGGTAGGCCTAGCGCCCGCGACAGGATATGCCCCAAAACACAACGTGGACACATCACAGAAAACAGAGCTGTTTTTTGCAAAGTGCCTACCGGTAGATTTTGGCCTCTAGCTCAGCCGGCACCTAGGGAAACCTACCAAACCTGTGCATTTCTGAAAACTAGAGACTTAGGGGAATCCAAGATGGGGTGACTTGTGGGGTTCTGACCAGGTTCTGTTACCCAGAATCCTTTGCAAACCTCAAAATTTGGCTAAAAAAACACATGTTCCTAACATTTCTGTGGCAGAAAGTTCTGGAATCTGAGAGGAGGCACAAATTTCCTTCCATCCAGCGTTCCCCCAAGTCTCCCGATAAAAATTATACCTCACTTGTGTGGGTAGGCCTAGCGCCCGCGACAGGAATTGCCCCAAAACACAACGTGGACACATCCCATTTTTTGACAGAAAACAGAGCTGTATTTTGCAAAGTGCCTACCTGTAGATTTTGGCCTCTAGCTCAGCCGGCACCTAGGGAAACCTACCAAACCTGTGCATTTCTGAAAACTAGAGACCTAGGGGAATCCAAGATGGGGTGACTTGTCTGGCTCTGACCAGGTTCTGTTACCCAGAATCCTTTGCAAACCTCAAAATTTGGCTAAAAAACCACATGTTCCTCACATTTCTGTGGCAGAAAGTTCTGGAATCTGAGAGGAGCCACAAATTTCCTTCCATCCAGCGTTCCCCCAAGTCTCCCGATAAAAATGATACCTCACTTGTGTGGGTAGGCCTAGCGCCCGCGACAGGAAATGCCCCAAAACGCAACGTGCACATATCACATTTTTTTAAAGAAAACAGAGGTGTTTTTTGCAAAGTGCCTACCTGTGGATTTTGGCCTCTAGCTCAGCCGGCACCTAGGGAAACCTACCAAACCTGTGCATTTCTGAAAACTAGAGACCTAGGGGAATCCAAGATGGGGTGACTTGTGGGGCTCTGACCAGGTTCTGTTACCCAGAATCCTTTGCAAACCTCAAAATGTGGCTAAAAAAAACATGTTCCTCACATTTCTGTGGCAGAAAGTTCTGGAATCTGAGAGGAGCCACAAATTTCCTTCCACCCAGCGTTCCCCCAAGTCTCCCGATAAAAATGATACCTCACTTGTGTGGGTAGGCCTAGCGCCCGCGACAGGAAATGCCCCAAAACGCAACATGCACACATCACATTTTTTGAAAGAAAACAGAGGTGTTTTTTGCAAAGTGCCTACCTGTAGATTTTGGCCTCTAGCTCAGCCGGCACCTAGGGAAACCTACCAAACCTGTGCATTTTTGAAAACTAGAGACCTAGGGGAATCCAAGATGGGATGACTTGTGGGGCTCTGACCAGGTTCTGTTACCCAGAATCCTTTGCAAACCTCAAAATTTGGCTAAAAAAACACATGTTCCTCACATTTCTGTGGCAGAAAGTTCTGGAATCTGAGAGGAGCCAGAAATTTCCTTCCACCCAGCGTTCCCCCAAGTCTCCCGATAGAAATGGTACCTCACTTGTGTGGGTAGGCCTAGCGCCCGCGACAGGATATGCTCCAAAACACAACGTGGACACATCACAGAAAACAGAGCTGTTTTTTGCAAAGTGCCTACCTGTAGATTTTGGCCTCTAGCTCAGCCGGCACCTAGGGAAACCTACCAAACCTGTGCATTTCTGAAAACTAGAGACTTAGGGGAATCCAAGATGGGGTGACTTGTGGGGCTCTGACCAGGTTCTGTTACCCAGAATCCTTTGCAAACCTCAAAATTTGGCTAAAAAAACACATGTTCCTAACATTTCTGTGGCAGAAAGTTCTGGAATCTGAGAGGAGGCACAAATTTCCTTCCACCCAGCGTTCCCCCAAGTCTCCCGATAAAAATGATACCTCACTTGTGTGGGTAGGCCTAGCGCCCGCGACAGGAATTGCCCCAAAACACAACGTGGACACATCCCATTTTTTGACAGAAAACAGAGCTGTATTTTGCAAAGTGCCTACCTGTAGATTTTGGCCTCTAGCTCAGCCGGCACCTAAGGAAACCTACCAAACCTGTGCATTTCTGAAAACTAGAGACCTAGGGGAATCCAAGATGGGGTGACTTGTCGGGCTCTGACCAGGTTCTGTTACCCAGAATCCTTTGCAAACCTCAAAATTTGGCTAAAAAACCACATGTTCCTCACATTTCTGTGGCAGAAAGTTCTGGAATCTGAGAGGAGCCACAAATTTCCTTCCATCCAGCGTTCCCCCAAGTCTCCCGATAAAAATGATACCTCACTTGTGTGGGTAGGCCTAGCGCCCGCGACAGGAAATGCACCAAAACGCAACGTGCACATATCACATTTTTTTAAAGAAAACAGAGGTGTTTTTTGCAAAGTGCCTACCTGTGGATTTTGGCCTCTAGCTCAGCCGGCACCTAGGGAAACCTACCAAACCTGTGCATTTCTGAAAACTAGAGACCTAGGGGAATCCAAGATGGGGTGACTTGTAGTGCTCTGACCAGGTTCTGTTACCCAGAATCCTTTGCAAACCTCAAAATTTGGCGAAAAAAAACATGTTCCTCACATTTCTGTGGCAGAAAGTTCTGGAATCTGAGAGGAGCCACAAATTTCCCTCCACCCACCGTTCCCCCAAGTCTCCTGATAAAAATGATACCTCACTTGTGTGGGTAGCCTAGCGCCGGCGACAGGAAATGCCCCAAAGCACAACGTGGACACATCCCATTTTTTGACAGAAAACAGAGCTGTATTTTGCAAAGTGCCTACCTGTAGATTTTGGCCTCTAGCTCAGCCGGCACCTAGGGAAACCTACCAAACCTGTGCATTTCTGAAAACTAGAGACCTAGGGGAATCCAAGATGGGATGACTTGTGGGGCTCTGACCAGGTTCTGTTACCCAGAATCCTTTGCAAACCTCAAAATTTGGCTAAAAAAACACATGTTCCTCACATTTCTGTGGCAGAAAGTTCTGGAATCTGAGAGGAGCCAGAAATTTCCTTCCACCCAGCGTTCCCCCAAGTCTCCCGATAGAAATGGTACCTCACTTGTGTGGGTAGGCCTAGCGCCCGCGACAGGATATGCCCCAAAACACAACGTGGACACATCACAGAAAACAGAGCTGTTTTTTGCAAAGTGCCTACCTGTAGATTTTGGCCTCTAGCTCAGCCGGCACCTAGGGAAACCTACCAAACCTGTGCATTTCTGAAAACTAGAGACTTAGGGGAAACCAAGATGGGGTGACTTGTGGGGCTCTGACCAGGTTCTGTTACCCAGAATCCTTTGCAAACCTCAAAATTTGGCTAAAAAAACACATGTTCCTAACATTTCTGTGGCAGAAAGTTCTGGAATCTGAGAGGAGGCACAAATTTCCTTCCACCCAGCGTTCCCCCAAGTCTCCCGATAAAAATGATACCTCACTTGTGTGGGTAGGCCTAGCGCCCGCGACAGGAATTGCCCCAAAACACAACGTGGACACATCCCATTTTTTGACAGAAAACAGAGCTGTATTTTGCAAAGTGCCTACCTGTAGATTTTGGCCTCTAGCTCAGCCGGCACCTAAGGAAACCTACCAAACCTGTGCATTTCTGAAAACTAGAGACCTAGGGGAATCCAAGATGGGGTGACTTGTCGGGCTCTGACCAGGTTCTGTTACCCAGAATCCTTTGCAAACCTCAAAATTTGGCTAAAAAACCACATGTTCCTCATATTTCTGTGGCAGAAAGTTCTGGAATCTGAGAGGAGCCACAAATTTCCTTCCATCCAGCGTTCCCCCAAGTCTCCCGATAAAAATGATACCTCACTTGTGTGGGTAGGCCTAGCGCCCGCGACAGGAAATGCACCAAAACGCAACGTGCACATATCACATTTTTTTGAAGAAAACAGAGGTGTTTTTTGCAAAGTGCCTACCTGTGGATTTTGGCCTCTAGCTCAGCCGGCACCTAGGGAAACCTACCAAACCTGTGCATTTCTGAAAACTAGAGACCTAGGGGAATCCAAGATGGGGTGACTTGTGGGGCTCTGACCAGGTTCTGTTACCCAGAATCCTTTGCAAACCTCAAAATTTGGCTAAAAAAAAATGTTCCTCACATTTCTGTGGCAGAAATTTCTGGAATCTGAGAGGAGCCACAAATTTCCCTCCACCCACCGTTCCCCCAAGTCTCCTGATAAAAATGATACCTCACTTGTGTGGGTAGCCTAGCGCCGGCGACAGGAAATGCCCCAAAGCACAACGTGGACACATCCCATTTTTTGACAGAAAACAGAGCTGTATTTTGCAAAGTGCCTACCTGTAGATTTTGGCCTCTAGCTCAGCCGGCACCTAGGGAAACCTACCAAACCTGTGCATTTCTGAAAACTAGAGACCTAGGGGAATCCAAGATGGGGTGACTTCTGGGGCTCTGACCAGGTTCTGTTACCCAGAATCCTTTGCAAATCTCAAAATTTGGCTAAAAAAACACGTGTTCCTCACATTTCTGTGGCAGAAAGTTCTGGAATCTGAGAGGAGCCACAAATTTCCTTCCACCCAGCGTTCCCCCAAGTCTCCCGATAAAAATGATACCTCACTTGTGTGGGTAGGCCTAGCGCCCGCGACAGGAAATGCCCCAAAACGCAACGTGCACACATCACATTTTTTGAAAGAAAACAGAGGTGTTTTTTGCAAAGTGCCTACCTGTGGATTTTGGCCTCTAGCTCAGCCGGCACCTAGGGAAACCTACCAAACCTGTGCATTTTTTAAAACTAGAGACCTACGGGAATCCAAGATGGGATGACTTGTGGGGCTCTGACCAGGTTCTGTTACCCAGAATCCTTTGCAAACCTCAAAATTTGGCTTAAAAAACACATGTTCCTCACATTTCTGTGGCAGAAAGTTCTGGAATCTGAGAGGAGCCACAAATTTCCTTCCACCCAGCGTTCCCCCAAGTCTCCCGATAAAAATGGTACCTCACTTGTGTGGGTAGGCCTAGCGCCCGCGACAGGAATTGCCCCAAAACACAACGTGGACACATCCCATTTTTTGACAGAAAACAGAGCTGTATTTTGCAAAGTGCCTACCTGTAGATTTTGGCCTCTAGCTCAGCCGGCACCTAAGGAAACCTACCAAACCTGTGCATTTCTGAAAACTAGAGACCTAGGGGAATCCAAGATGGGGTGACTTGTCGGGCTCTGACCAGGTTCTGTTACCCAGAATCCTTTGCAAACCTCAAAATTTGGCTAAAAAACCACATGTTCCTCACATTTCTGTGGCAGAAAGTTCTGGAATCTGAGAGGAGCCACAAATTTCCTTCCATCCAGCGTTCCCCCAAGTCTCCCGATAAAAATGATACCTCACTTGTGTGGGTAGGCCTAGCGCCCGCGACAGGAAATGCCCCAAAACGCAACGTGCACATATCACATTTTTTTAAAGAAAACAGAGGTGTTTTTTGCAAAGTGCCTACCTGTGGATTTTGGCCTCTAGCTCAGCCGGCACCTAGGGAAACCTACCAAACCTGTGCATTTCTGAAAACTAGAGACCTAGGGGAATCCAAGATGGGGTGACTTGTGGGGCTCTGACCAGGTTCTGTTACCCAGAATCCTTTGCAAACCTCAAAATTTGGCTAAAAAAAACATGTTTCTCACATTTCTGTTTCAGAAAGTTCTGGAATCTGAGAGGAGCCACAAATTTCCTTCCACCCAGCGTTCCCCCAAGTCTCCCGATAAAAATGATACCTCACTTGTGTGGGTAGGCCTAGCGCCCGCGACAGGAAATGCCCCAAAACGCAACATGCACACATCACATTTTTTGAAAGAAAACAGAGGTGTTTTTTGCAAAGTGCCTACCTGTAGATTTTGGCCTCTAGCTCAGCCGGCACCTAGGAAAACCTACCAAACCTGTGCATTTTTGAAAACTAGAGACCTAGGGGAATCCAAGATGGGATGACTTGTGGGGCTCTGACCAGGTTCTGTTACCCAGAATCCTTTGCAAACCTCAAAATTTGGCTAAAAAAACACATGTTCCTCACATTTCTGTGGCAGAAAGTTCTGGAATCTGAGAGGAGCCAGAAATTTCCTTCCACCCAGCGTTCCCCCAAGTCTCCCGATAGAAATGGTACCTCACTTGTGTGGGTAGGCCTAGCGCCCGCGACAGGATATGCTCCAAAACACAACGTGGACACATCACAGAAAACAGAGCTGTTTTTTGCAAAGTGCCTACCTGTAGATTTTGGCCTCTAGCTCAGCCGGCACCTAGGGAAACCTACCAAACCTGTGCATTTCTGAAAACTAGAGACTTAGGGGAATCCAAGATGGGGTGACTTGTGGGGCTCTGACCAGGTTCTGTTACCCAGAATCCTTTGCAAACCTCAAAATTTGGCTAAAAAAACACATGTTCCTAACATTTCTGTGGCAGAAAGTTCTGGAATCTGAGAGGAGGCACAAATTTCCTTCCACCCAGCGTTCCCCCAAGTCTCCCGATAAAAATGATACCTCACTTGTGTGGGTAGGCCTAGCGCCCGCGACAGGAATTGCCCCAAAACACAACGTGGACACATCCCATTTTTTGACAGAAAACAGAGCTGTATTTTGCAAAGTGCCTACCTGTAGATTTTGGCCTCTAGCTCAGCCGGCACCTAAGGAAACCTACCAAACCTGTGCATTTCTGAAAACTAGAGACCTAGGGGAATCCAAGATGGGGTGACTTGTCGGGCTCTGACCAGGTTCTGTTACCCAGAATCCTTTGCAAACCTCAAAATTTGGCTAAAAAACCACATGTTCCTCACATTTCTGTGGCAGAAAGTTCTGGAATCTGAGAGGAGCCACAAATTTCCTTCCATCCAGCGTTCCCCCAAGTCTCCCGATAAAAATGATACCTCACTTGTGTGGGTAGGCCTAGCGCCCGCGACAGGAAATGCACCAAAACGCAACTTGCACATATCACATTTTTTTAAAGAAAACAGAGGTGTTTTTTGCAAAGTGCCTACCTGTGGATTTTGGCCTCTAGCTCAGCCGGCACCTAGGGAAACCTACCAAACCTGTGCATTTCTGAAAACTAGAGACCTAGGGGAATCCAAGATGGGGTGACTTGTAGTGCTCTGACCAGGTTCTGTTACCCAGAATCCTTTGCAAACCTCAAAATTTGGCGAAAAAAAACATGTTCCTCACATTTCTGTGGCAGAAAGTTCTGGAATCTGAGAGGAGCCACAAATTTCCCTCCACCCACCGTTCCCCCAAGTCTCCTGATAAAAATGATACCTCACTTGTGTGGGTAGCCTAGCGCCGGCGACAGGAAATGCCCAAAGCACAACGTGGACACATCCCATTTTTTGACAGAAAACAGAGCTGTATTTTGCAAAGTGCCTACCTGTAGATTTTGGCCTCTAGCTCAGCCGGCACCTAGGGAAACCTACCAAACCTGTGCATTTCTGAAAACTAGAGACCTAGGGGAATCCAAGATGGGATGACTTGTGGGGCTCTGACCAGGTTCTGTTACCCAGAATCCTTTGCAAACCTCAAAATTTGGCTAAAAAAACACATGTTCCTCACATTTCTGTGGCAGAAAGTTCTGGAATCTGAGAGGAGCCAGAAATTTCCTTCCACCCAGCGTTCCCCCAAGTCTCCCGATAGAAATGGTACCTCACTTGTGTGGGTAGGCCTAGCGCCCGCGACAGGATATGCCCCAAAACACAACGTGGACACATCACAGAAAACAGAGCTGTTTTTTGCAAAGTGCCTACCTGTAGATTTTGGCCTCTAGCTCAGCCGGCACCTAGGGAAACCTACCAAACCTGTGCATTTCTGAAAACTAGAGACTTAGGGGAATCCAAGATGGGGTGACTTGTGGGGCTCTGACCAGGTTCTGTTACCCAGAATCCTTTGCAAACCTCAAAATTTGGCTAAAAAAACACATGTTCCTAACATTTCTGTGGCAGAAAGTTCTGGAATCTGAGAGGAGGCACAAATTTCCTTCCACCCAGCGTTCCCCCAAGTCTCCCGATAAAAATGATACCTCACTTGTGTGGGTAGGCCTAGCGCCCGCGACAGGAATTGCCCCAAAACACAACGTGGACACATCCCATTTTTTGACAGAAAACAGAGCTGTATTTTGCAAAGTGCCTACCTGTAGATTTTGGCCTCTAGCTCAGCCGGCACCTAAGGAAACCTACCAAACCTGTGCATTTCTGAAAACTAGAGACCTAGGGGAATCCAAGATGGGGTGACTTGTCGGGCTCTGACCAGGTTCTGTTACCCAGAATCCTTTGCAAACCTCAAAATTTGGCTAAAAAACCACATGTTCCTCATATTTCTGTGGCAGAAAGTTCTGGAATCTGAGAGGAGCCACAAATTTCCTTCCATCCAGCGTTCCCCCAAGTCTCCCGATAAAAATGATACCTCACTTGTGTGGGTAGGCCTAGCGCCCGCGACAGGAAATGCACCAAAACGCAACGTGCACATATCACATTTTTTTGAAGAAAACAGAGGTGTTTTTTGCAAAGTGCCTACCTGTGGATTTTGGCCTCTAGCTCAGCCGGCACCTAGGGAAACCTACCAAACCTGTGCATTTCTGAAAACTAGAGACCTAGGGGAATCCAAGATGGGGTGACTTGTGGGGCTCTGACCAGGTTCTGTTACCCAGAATCCTTTGCAAACCTCAAAATTTGGCTGAAAAAAAATGTTCCTCACATTTCTGTGGCAGAAATTTCTGGAATCTGAGATGAGCCACAAATTTCCCTCCACCCACCGTTCCCCCAAGTCTCCTGATAAAAATGATACCTCACTTGTGTGGGTAGCCTAGCGCCGGCGACAGGAAATGCCCCAAAGCACAACGTGGACACATCCCATTTTTTGACAGAAAACAGAGCTGTATTTTGCAAAGTGCCTACCTGTAGATTTTGGCCTCTAGCTCAGCCGGCACCTAGGGAAACCTACCAAACCTGTGCATTTCTGAAAACTAGAGACCTAGGGGAATCCAAGATGGGGTGACTTCTGGGGCTCTGACCAGGTTCTGTTACCCAGAATCCTTTGCAAATCTCAAAATTTGGCTAAAAAAACACGTGTTCCTCACATTTCTGTGGCAGAAAGTTCTGGAATCTGAGAGGAGCCACAAATTTCCTTCCACCCAGCGTTCCCCCAAGTCTCCCGATAAAAATGATACCTCACTTGTGTGGGTAGGCCTAGCGCCCGCGACAGGAAATGCCCCAAAACGCAATGTGCACACATCACATTTTTTGAAAGAAAACAGAGGTGTTTTTTGCAAAGTGCCTACCTGTGGATTTTGGCCTCTAGCTCAGCCGGCACCTAGGGAAACCTACCAAACCTGTGCATTTTTTAAAACTAGAGACCTACGGGAATCCAAGATGGGATGACTTGTGGGGCTCTGACCAGGTTCTGTTACCCAGAATCCTTTGCAAACCTCAAAATTTGGCTTAAAAAACACATGTTCCTCACATTTCTGTGGCAGAAAGTTCTGGAATCTGAGAGGAGCCACAAATTTCCTTCCACCCAGCGTTCCCCCAAGTCTCCCGATAAAAATGGTACCTCACTTGTGTGGGTAGGCCTAGCGCCCGCGACAGGATATGCCCCAAAACACAACGTGGACACATCACAGAAAACAGAGCTGTTTTTTGGAAAGTGCCTACCTGTAGATTTTGGCCTCTTGCTCAGCCGGCACCAAGGGAAACCTACCAAACCTGTGCATTTCTGAAAACTAGAGACCTAGGGGAATCCAAGATGGGGTGATTTGTGGGGCTCTGACCAGGTTCTGTTACCCAGAATCCTTTGCAAACCTCAAAATGTGGCTAAAAAAACACATGTTCCTCACATTTCTGTGGCAGAAAGTTCTGGAATCTGAGAGGAGCCACAAATTTCCTTCCACCCAGCGTTCCCCCAAGTCTCCCGATAGAAATGGTACCTCACTTGTGTGGGTAGGCCTAGCGCCCGCGACAGGATATGCCCCAAAACACAACGTGGACACATCACAGAAAACAGAGCTGTTTTTTGCAAAGTGCCTACCTGTAGATTTTGGCCTCTAGCTCAGCCGGCACCTAGGGAAACCTACGAAACCTGTGCATTTCTGAAAACTAGAGACTTAGGGGAATCCAAGATGGGGTGACTTGTGGGGCTCTGACCAGGTTCTGTTACCCAGAATCCTTTGCAAACCTCAAAATTTGGCTAAAAAAACACATGTTCCTAACATTTCTGTGGCAGAAAGTTCTGGAATCTGAGAGGAGGCACAAATTTCCTTCCACCCAGCGTTCCCCCAAGTCTCCCGATAAAAATGATACCTCACTTGTGTGGGTAGGCCTAACGCCCGCGACAGGAAATGCCCCAAAACGCAACGTGCACACATCACATTTTTTTAAAGAAAACAGAGGTGTTTTTTGCAAAGTGCCTACCTGTAGATTTTGGCCTCTAGCTCAGCCGGCACCTAGGGAAACCTACCAAACCTGTGCATTTCTGAAAACTAGAGACCTAGGGGAATCCAAGATGGGGTGACTTGTGGGGCTCTGACCAGGTTCTGTTACCCAGACTCCTTTGCAAACCTCAAAATTTGGCTAAAAAAACACATGTTCCTAACATTTCTGTGGCAGAAAGTTCTGGAATCTGAGAGGAGACACAAATTTCCTTCCACCCAGCGTTCCCCCAAGTCTCCCGATAAAAATGATACCTCACTTGTGTGGGTCGGCCTAGCGCCCGCGACAGGAAATGCCCCAAAGGACAACGTGGACACATCCCATTTTTTGACAGAAAACAGAGCTGTATTTTGCAAAGTGCCTACCTGTAGATTTTGGCCTCTAGCTCAGCCGGCACCTAGGGAAACCTACCAAACCTGTGCATTTCTGAAAACTAGAGACCTAGGGGAATCCAAGATGGGGTGACTTGTGGGGCTCTGACCAGGTTCTGTTACCCAGAATCCTTTGCAAACCTCAAAATTTGGCTAAAAAACACATGTTCCTCACATTTCTGTGGCAGAAAGTTCTGGAATCTGAGAGGAGCCACAAATTTCCTTCCACCCAGCGTTCCCCCAAGTCTCCCGATAAAAATGATACCTCACTTGCGTGGGTAGGCCTAGTGCCCGCGACAGGAAATGCCCTAAAACGCAACGTGCACACATCACATTTTTTGAAAGAAAACAGAGGTGTTTTTTGCAAAGTGCCTACCTGTGGATTTTGGCCTCTAGCTCAGCCGGCACCTAGGGAAACCTACCAAACCTGTGCATTTTTTAAAACTAGAGACCTACGGGAATCCAAGATGGGATGACTTGTGGGGCTCTGACCAGGTTCTGTTACCCAGAATCCTTTGCAAACCTCAAAATTTGGCTTAAAAAACACATGTTCCTCACATTTCTGTGGCAGAAAGTTCTGGAATCTGAGAGGAGCCACAAATTTCCTTCCACCCAGCGTTCCCCCAAGTCTCCCGATAAAAATGGTACCTCACTTGTGTGGGTAGGCCTAGCGCCCGCGACAGGATATGCCCCAAAACACAACGTGGACACATCACAGAAAACAGAGCTGTTTTTTGGAAAGTGCCTACCTGTAGATTTTGGCCTCTTGCTCAGCCGGCACCAAGGGAAACCTACCAAACCTGTGCATTTCTGAAAACTAGAGACCTAGGGGAATCCAAGATGGGGTGATTTGTGGGGCTCTGACCAGGTTCTGTTACCCAGAATCCTTTGCAAACCTCAAAATGTGGCTAAAAAAACACATGTTCCTCACATTTCTGTGGCAGAAAGTTCTGGAATCTGAGAGGAGCCACAAATTTCCTTCCACCCAGCGTTCCCCCAAGTCTCCCGATAGAAATGGTACCTCACTTGTGTGGGTAGGCCTAGCGCCCGCGACAGGATATGCCCCAAAACACAACGTGGACACATCACAGAAAACAGAGCTGTTTTTTGCAAAGTGCCTACCTGTAGATTTTGGCCTGTAGCTCAGCCGGCACCTAGGGAAACCTACGAAACCTGTGCATTTCTGAAAACTAGAGACTTAGGGGAATCCAAGATGGGGTGACTTGTGGGGCTCTGACCAGGTTCTGTTACCCAGAATCCTTTGCAAACCTCAAAATTTGGCTAAAAAAACACATGTTCCTAACATTTCTGTGGCAGAAAGTTCTGGAATCTGAGAGGAGGCACAACTTTCCTTCCACCCAGCGTTCCCCCAAGTCTCCCGATAAAAATGATACCTCACTTGTGTGGGTAGGCCTAACGCCCGCGACAGGAAATGCCCCAAAACGCAACGTGCACACATCACATTTTTTTAAAGAAAACAGAGGTGTTTTTTGCAAAGTGCCTACCTGTAGATTTTGGCCTCTAGCTCAGCCGGCACCTAGGGAAACCTACCAAACCTGTGCATTTCTGAAAACTAGAGACCTAGGGGAATCCAAGATGGGGTGACTTGTGGGGCTCTGACCAGGTTCTGTTACCCAGACTCCTTTGCAAACCTCAAAATTTGGCTAAAAAAACACATGTTCCTAACATTTCTGTGGCAGAAAGTTCTGGAATCTGAGAGGAGACACAAATTTCCTTCCACCCAGCGTTCCCCCAAGTCTCCCGATAAAAATGATACCTCACTTGTGTGGGTCGGCCTAGCGCCCGCGACAGGAAATGCCCCAAAGGACAACGTGGACACATCCCATTTTTTGACAGAAAACAGAGCTGTATTTTGCAAAGTGCCTACCTGTAGATTTTGGCCTCTAGCTCAGCCGGCACCTAGGGAAACCTACCAAACCTGTGCATTTCTGAAAACTAGAGACCTAGGGGAATCCAAGATGGGGTGACTTGTGGGGCTCTGACCAGGTTCTGTTACCCAGAATCCTTTGCAAACCTCAAAATTTGGCTAAAAAACACATGTTCCTCACATTTCTGTGGCAGAAAGTTCTGGAATCTGAGAGGAGCCACAAATTTCCTTCCACCCAGCGTTCCCCCAAGTCTCCCGATAAAAATGATACCTCACTTGCGTGGGTAGGCCTAGTGCCCGCGACAGGAAATGCCCTAAAACGCAACGTGCACACATCACATTTTTTGAAAGAAAACAGAGGTGTTTTTTGCAAAGTGCCTACCTGTGGATTTTGGCCTCTAGCTCAGCCGGCACCTAGGGAAACCTACCAAACCTGTGCATTTTTGAAAACTAGAGACCTAGGGGAATCCAAGATGGGATGACTTGTGGGGATCTGACCAGGTTCTGTTACCCAGAATCCTATGCAAACCTCAAAATGTGGCTAAAAAAACACATGTTCCTCACATTTCTGTGGCAGAAAGTTCTGGAATCTGAAAGGAGCCACAAAGTTCCTTCCACCCAGCGTTCCCCCAAGTCTCCCGATAAAAATGATACCTCACTTGCGTGGGTAGGCCTAGTGCCCGCGACAGGAAATGCCCTAAAACGCAACGTGCACACATCACATTTTTTGAAAGAAAACAGAGGTGTTTTTTGCAAAGTGCCTACCTGTGGATTTTGGCCTCTAGCTCAGCCGGCACCTAGGGAAACCTACCAAACCTGTGCATTTTTTAAAACTAGAGACCTACGGGAATCCAAGATGGGATGACTTGTGGGGCTCTGACCAGGTTCTGTTACCCAGAATCCTTTGCAAACCTCAAAATTTGGCTTAAAAAACACATGTTCCTCACATTTCTGTGGCAGAAAGTTCTGGAATCTGAGAGGAGCCACAAATTTCCTTCCACCCAGCGTTCCCCCAAGTCTCCCGATAAAAATGGTACCTCACTTGTGTGGGTAGGCCTAGCGCCCGCGACAGGATATGCCCCAAAACACAACGTGGACACATCACAGAAAACAGAGCTGTTTTTTGGAAAGTGCCTACCTGTAGATTTTGGCCTCTTGCTCAGCCGGCACCAAGGGAAACCTACCAAACCTGTGCATTTCTGAAAACTAGAGACCTAGGGGAATCCAAGATGGGGTGATTTGTGGGGCTCTGACCAGGTTCTGTTACCCAGAATCCTTTGCAAATCTCAAAATTTGGCTAAAAAAACACGTGTTCCTCACATTTCTGTGGCAGAAAGTTCTGGAATCTGAGAGGAGCCACAAATTTCCTTCCACCCAGCGTTCCCCCAAGTCTCCCGATAAAAATGATACCTCACTTGTGTGGGTAGGCCTAGCGCCCGCGACAGGAAATGCCCCAAAACGCAACGTGCACACATCACATTTTTTGAAAGAAAACAGAGGTGTTTTTTGCAAAGTGCCTACCTGTGGATTTTGGCCTCTAGCTCAGCCGGCACCTAGGGAAACCTACCAAACCTGTGCATTTTTTAAAACTAGAGACCTACGGGAATCCAAGATGGGATGACTTGTGGGGCTCTGACCAGGTTCTGTTACCCAGAATCCTTTGCAAACCTCAAAATTTGGCTTAAAAAACACATGTTCCTCACATTTCTGTGGCAGAAAGTTCTGGAATCTGAGAGGAGCCACAAATTTCCTTCCACCCAGCGTTCCCCCAAGTCTCCCGATAAAAATGGTACCTCACTTGTGTGGGTAGGCCTAGCGCCCGCGACAGGATATGCCCCAAAACACAACGTGGACACATCACAGAAAACAGAGCTGTTTTTTGGAAAGTGCCTACCTGTAGATTTTGGCCTCTTGCTCAGCCGGCACCAAGGGAAACCTACCAAACCTGTGCATTTCTGAAAACTAGAGACGTAGGGGAATCCAAGATGGGGTGATTTGTGGGGCTCTGACCAGGTTCTGTTACCCAGAATCCTTTGCAAACCTCAAAATGTGGCTAAAAAAACACATGTTCCTCACATTTCTGTGGCAGAAAGTTCTGGAATCTGAGAGGAGCCACAAATTTCCTTCCACCCAGCGTTCCCCCAAGTCTCCCGATAGAAATGGTACCTCACTTGTGTGGGTAGGCCTAGCGCCCGCGACAGGATATGCCCCAAAACACAACGTGGACACATCACAGAAAACAGAGCTGTTTTTTGCAAAGTGCCTACCTGTAGATTTTGGCCTCTAGCTCAGCCGGCACCTAGGGAAACCTACGAAACCTGTGCATTTCTGAAAACTAGAGACTTAGGGGAATCCAAGATGGGGTGACTTGTGGGGCTCTGACCAGGTTCTGTTACCCAGAATCCTTTGCAAACCTCAAAATTTGGCTAAAAAAACACATGTTCCTAACATTTCTGTGGCAGAAAGTTCTGGAATCTGAGAGGAGGCACAAATTTCCTTCCACCCAGCGTTCCCCCAAGTCTCCCGATAAAAATGATACCTCACTTGTGTGGGTAGGCCTAACGCCCGCGACAGGAAATGCCCCAAAACGCAACGTGCACACATCACATTTTTTTAAAGAAAACAGAGGTGTTTTTTGCAAAGTGCCTACCTGTAGATTTTGGCCTCTAGCTCAGCCGGCACCTAGGGAAACCTACCAAACCTGTGCATTTCTGAAAACTAGAGACCTAGGGGAATCCAAGATGGGGTGACTTGTGGGGCTCTGACCAGGTTCTGTTACCCAGACTCCTTTGCAAACCTCAAAATTTGGCTAAAAAAACACATGTTCCTAACATTTCTGTGGCAGAAAGTTCTGGAATCTGAGAGGAGACACAAATTTCCTTCCACCCAGCGTTCCCCCAAGTCTCCCGATAAAAATGATACCTCACTTGTGTGGGTCGGCCTAGCGCCCGCGACAGGAAATGCCCCAAAGGACAAGTGGACACATCCCATTTTTTGACAGAAAACAGAGCTGTATTTTGCAAAGTGCCTACCTGTAGATTTTGGCCTCTAGCTCAGCCGGCACCTAGGGAAACCTACCAAACCTGTGCATTTCTGAAAACTAGAGACCTAGGGGAATCCAAGATGGGGTGACTTGTGGGGCTCTGACCAGGTTCTGTTACCCAGAATCCTTTGCAAACCTCAAAATTTGGCTAAAAAACACATGTTCCTCACATTTCTGTGGCAGAAAGTTCTGGAATCTGAGAGGAGCCACAAATTTCCTTCCACCCAGCGTTCCCCCAAGTCTCCCGATAAAAATGATACCTCACTTGCGTGGGTAGGCCTAGTGCCCGCGACAGGAAATGCCCTAAAACGCAACGTGCACACATCACATTTTTTGAAAGAAAACAGAGGTGTTTTTTGCAAAGTGCCTACCTGTGGATTTTGGCCTCTAGCTCAGCCGGCACCTAGGGAAACCTACCAAACCTGTGCATTTTTGAAAACTAGAGACCTAGGGGAATCCAAGATGGGATGACTTGTGGGGATCTGACCAGGTTCTGTTACCCAGAATCCTATGCAAACCTCAAAATGTGGCTAAAAAAACACATGTTCCTCACATTTCTGTGGCAGAAAGTTCTGGAATCTGAAAGGAGCCACAAAGTTCCTTCCACCCAGCGTTCCCCCAAGTCTCCCGATAAAAATGATACCTCACTTGCGTGGGTAGGCCTAGTGCCCGCGACAGGAAATGCCCTAAAACGCAACGTGCACACATCACATTTTTTGAAAGAAAACAGAGGTGTTTTTTGCAAAGTGCCTACCTGTGGATTTTGGCCTCTAGCTCAGCCGGCACCTAGGGAAACCTACCAAACCTGTGCATTTTTTAAAACTAGAGACCTACGGGAATCCAAGATGGGATGACTTGTGGGGCTCTGACCAGGTTCTGTTACCCAGAATCCTTTGCAAACCTCAAAATTTGGCTTAAAAAACACATGTTCCTCACATTTCTGTGGCAGAAAGTTCTGGAATCTGAGAGGAGCCACAAATTTCCTTCCACCCAGCGTTCCCCCAAGTCTCCCGATAAAAATGGTACCTCACTTGTGTGGGTAGGCCTAGCGCCCGCGACAGGATATGCCCCAAAACACAACGTGGACACATCACAGAAAACAGAGCTGTTTTTTGGAAAGTGCCTACCTGTAGATTTTGGCCTCTTGCTCAGCCGGCACCAAGGGAAACCTACCAAACCTGTGCATTTCTGAAAACTAGAGACCTAGGGGAATCCAAGATGGGGTGATTTGTGGGGCTCTGACCAGGTTCTGTTACCCAGAATCCTTTGCAAACCTCAAAATGTGGCTAAAAAAACACATGTTCCTCACATTTCTGTGGCAGAAAGTTCTGGAATCTGAGAGGAGCCACAAATTTCCTTCCACCCAGCGTTCCCCCAAGTCTCCCGATAGAAATGGTACCTCACTTGTGTGGGTAGGCCTAGCGCCCGCGACAGGATATGCCCCAAAACACAACGTGGACACATCACAGAAAACAGAGCTGTTTTTTGCAAAGTGCCTACCTGTAGATTTTGGCCTCTAGCTCAGCCGGCACCTAGGGAAACCTACGAAACCTGTGCATTTCTGAAAACTAGAGACTTAGGGGAATCCAAGATGGGGTGACTTGTGGGGCTCTGACCAGGTTCTGTTACCCAGAATCCTTTGCAAACCTCAAAATTTGGCTAAAAAAACACATGTTCCTAACATTTCTGTGGCAGAAAGTTCTGGAATCTGAGAGGAGGCACAAATTTCCTTCCACCCAGCGTTCCCCCAAGTCTCCCGATAAAAATGATACCTCACTTGTGTGGGTAGGCCTAACGCCCGCGACAGGAAATGCCCCAAAACGCAACGTGCACACATCACATTTTTTTAAAGAAAACAGAGGTGTTTTTTGCAAAGTGCCTACCTGTAGATTTTGGCCTCTAGCTCAGCCGGCACCTAGGGAAACCTACCAAACCTGTGCATTTCTGAAAACTAGAGACCTAGGGGAATCCAAGATGGGGTGACTTGTGGGGCTCTGACCAGGTTCTGTTACCCAGACTCCTTTGCAAACCTCAAAATTTGGCTAAAAAAACACATGTTCCTAACATTTCTGTGGCAGAAAGTTCTGGAATCTGAGAGGAGACACAAATTTCCTTCCACCCAGCGTTCCCCCAAGTCTCCCGATAAAAATGATACCTCACTTGTGTGGGTCGGCCTAGCGCCCGCGACAGGAAATGCCCCAAAGGACAACGTGGACACATCCCATTTTTTGACAGAAAACAGAGCTGTATTTTGCAAAGTGCCTACCTGTAGATTTTGGCCTCTAGCTCAGCCGGCACCTAGGGAAACCTACCAAACCTGTGCATTTCTGAAAACTAGAGACCTAGGGGAATCCAAGATGGGGTGACTTGTGGGGCTCTGACCAGGTTCTGTTACCCAGAATCCTTTGCAAACCTCAAAATTTGGCTAAAAAACACATGTTCCTCACATTTCTGTGGCAGAAAGTTCTGGAATCTGAGAGGAGCCACAAATTTCCTTCCACCCAGCGTTCCCCCAAGTCTCCCGATAAAAATGATACCTCACTTGCGTGGGTAGGCCTAGTGCCCTCGACAGGAAATGCCCTAAAACGCAACGTGCACACATCACATTTTTTGAAAGAAAACAGAGGTGTTTTTTGCAAAGTGCCTACCTGTGGATTTTGGCCTCTAGCTCAGCCGGCACCTAGGGAAACCTACCAAACCTGTGCATTTTTGAAAACTAGAGACCTAGGGGAATCCAAGATGGGATGACTTGTGGGGATCTGACCAGGTTCTGTTACCCAGAATCCTATGCAAACCTCAAAATGTGGCTAAAAAAACACATGTTCCTCACATTTCTGTGGCAGAAAGTTCTGGAATCTGAAAGGAGCCACAAAGTTCCTTCCACCCAGCGTTCCCCCAAGTCTCCCGATAAAAATGATACCTCACTTGCGTGGGTAGGCCTAGTGCCCGCGACAGGAAATGCCCTAAAACGCAACGTGCACACATCACATTTTTTGAAAGAAAACAGAGGTGTTTTTTGCAAAGTGCCTACCTGTGGATTTTGGCCTCTAGCTCAGCCGGCACCTAGGGAAACCTACCAAACCTGTGCATTTTTTAAAACTAGAGACCTACGGGAATCCAAGATGGGATGACTTGTGGGGCTCTGACCAGGTTCTGTTACCCAGAATCCTTTGCAAACCTCAAAATTTGGCTTAAAAAACACATGTTCCTCACATTTCTGTGGCAGAAAGTTCTGGAATCTGAGAGGAGCCACAAATTTCCTTCCACCCAGCGTTCCCCCAAGTCTCCCGATAAAAATGGTACCTCACTTGTGTGGGTAGGCCTAGCGCCCGCGACAGGATATGCCCCAAAACACAACGTGGACACATCACAGAAAACAGAGCTGTTTTTTGGAAAGTGCCTACCTGTAGATTTTGGCCTCTTGCTCAGCCGGCACCAAGGGAAACCTACCAAACCTGTGCATTTCTGAAAACTAGAGACCTAGGGGAATCCAAGATGGGGTGATTTGTGGGGCTCTGACCAGGTTCTGTTACCCAGAATCCTTTGCAAACCTCAAAATGTGGCTAAAAAAACACATGTTCCTCACATTTCTGTGGCAGAAAGTTCTGGAATCTGAGAGGAGCCACAAATTTCCTTCCACCCAGCATTCCCCCAAGTCTCCCGATAGAAATGGTACCTCACTTGTGTGGGTAGGCCTAGCGCCCGCGACAGGATATGCCCCAAAACACAACGTGGACACATCACAGAAAACAGAGCTGTTTTTTGCAAAGTGCCTACCTGTAGATTTTGGCCTCTAGCTCAGCCGGCACCTAGGGAAACCTACGAAACCTGTTCATTTCTGAAAACTAGAGACTTAGGGGAATCCAAGATGGGGTGACTTGTGGGGCTCTGACCAGGTTCTGTTACCCAGAATCCTTTGCAAACCTCAAAATTTGGCTAAAAAAACACATGTTCCTAACATTTCTGTGGCAGAAAGTTCTGGAATCTGAGAGGAGGCACAAATTTCCTTCCACCCAGCGTTCCCCCAAGTCTCCCGATAAAAATGATACCTCACTTGTGTGGGTAGGCCTAACGCCCGCGACAGGAAATGCCCCAAAACGCAACGTGCACACATCACATTTTTTTAAAGAAAACAGAGGTGTTTTTTGCAAAGTGCCTACCTGTAGATTTTGGCCTCTAGCTCAGCCGGCACCTAGGGAAACCTACCAAACCTGTGCATTTCTGAAAACTAGAGACCTAGGGGAATCCAAGATGGGGTGACTTGTGGGGCTCTGACCAGGTTCTGTTACCCAGACTCCTTTGCAAACCTCAAAATTTGGCTAAAAAAACACATGTTCCTAACATTTCTGTGGCAGAAAGTTCTGGAATCTGAGAGGAGACACAAATTTCCTTCCACCCAGCGTTCCCCCAAGTCTCCCGATAAAAATGATACCTCACTTGTGTGGGTCGGCCTAGCGCCCGCGACAGGAAATGCCCCAAAGGACAACGTGGACACATCCCATTTTTTGACAGAAAACAGAGCTGTATTTTGCAAAGTGCCTACCTGTAGATTTTGGCCTCTAGCTCAGCCGGCACCTAGGGAAACCTACCAAACCTGTGCATTTCTGAAAACTAGAGACCTAGGGGAATCCAAGATGGGGTGACTTGTGGGGCTCTGACCAGGTTCTGTTACCCAGAATCCTTTGCAAACCTCAAAATTTGGCTAAAAAACACATGTTCCTCACATTTCTGTGGCAGAAAGTTCTGGAATCTGAGAGGAGCCACAAATTTCCTTCCACCCAGCGTTCCCCCAAGTCTCCCAATAAAAATGATACCTCACTTGCGTGGGTAGGCCTAGTGCCCGCGACAGGAAATGCCCTAAAACGCAACGTGCACACATCACATTTTTTGAAAGAAAACAGAGGTGTTTTTTGCAAAGTGCCTACCTGTGGATTTTGGCCTCTAGCTCAGCCGGCACCTAGGGAAACCTACCAAACCTGTGCATTTTTGAAAACTAGAGACCTAGGGGAATCCAAGATGGGATGACTTGTGGGGATCTGACCAGGTTCTGTTACCCAGAATCCTATGCAAACCTCAAAATGTGGCTAAAAAAACACATGTTCCTCACATTTCTGTGGTAGAAAGTTCTGGAATCTGAAAGGAGCCACAAAGTTCCTTCCACCCAGCGTTCCCCCAAGTCTCCCGATAAAAATGATACCTCACTTGCGTGGGTAGGCCTAGTGCCCGCGACAGGAAATGCCCTAAAACGCAACGTGCACACATCACATTTTTTGAAAGAAAACAGAGGTGTTTTTTGCAAAGTGCCTACCTGTGGATTTTGGCCTCTAGCTCAGCCGGCACCTAGGGAAACCTACCAAACCTGTGCATTTTTTAAAACTAGAGACCTACGGGAATCCAAGATGGGATGACTTGTGGGGCTCTGACCAGGTTCTGTTACCCAGAATCCTTTGCAAACCTCAAAATTTGGCTTAAAAAACACATGTTCCTCACATTTCTGTGGCAGAAAGTTCTGGAATCTGAGAGGAGCCACAAATTTCCTTCCACCCAGCGTTCCCCCAAGTCTCCCGATAAAAATGGTACCTCACTTGTGTGGGTAGGCCTAGCGCCCGCGACAGGATATGCCCCAAAACACAACGTGGACACATCACAGAAAACAGAGCTGTTTTTTGGAAAGTGCCTACCTGTAGATTTTGGCCTCTTGCTCAGCCGGCACCAAGGGAAACCTACCAAACCTGTGCATTTCTGAAAACTAGAGACCTAGGGGAATCCAAGATGGGGTGATTTGTGGGGCTCTGACCAGGTTCTGTTACCCAGAATCCTTTGCAAACCTCAAAATGTGGCTAAAAAAACACATGTTCCTCACATTTCTGTGGCAGAAAGTTCTGGAATCTGAGAGGAGCCACAAATTTCCTTCCACCCAGCGTTCCCCCAAGTCTCCCGATAGAAATGGTACCTCACTTGTGTGGGTAGGCCTAGCGCCCGCGACAGGATATGCCCCAAAACACAACGTGGACACATCACAGAAAACAGAGCTGTTTTTTGCAAAGTGCCTACCTGTAGATTTTGGCCTCTAGCTCAGCCGGCACCTAGGGAAACCTACGAAACCTGTGCATTTCTGAAAACTAGAGACTTAGGGGAATCCAAGATGGGGTGACTTGTGGGGCTCTGACCAGGTTCTGTTACCCAGAATCCTTTGCAAACCTCAAAATTTGGCTAAAAAAACACATGTTCCTAACATTTCTGTGGCAGAAAGTTCTGGAATCTGAGAGGAGGCACAAATTTCCTTCCACCCAGCGTTCCCCCAAGTCTCCCGATAAAAATGATACCTCACTTGTGTGGGTAGGCCTAACGCCCGCGACAGGAAATGCCCCAAAACGCAACGTGCACACATCACATTTTTTTAAAGAAAACAGAGGTGTTTTTTGCAAAGTGCCTACCTGTAGATTTTGGCCTCTAGCTCAGCCGGCACCTAGGGAAACCTACCAAACCTGTGCATTTCTGAAAACTAGAGACCTAGGGGAATCCAAGATGGGGTGACTTGTGGGGCTCTGACCAGGTTCTGTTACCCAGACTCCTTTGCAAACCTCAAAATTTGGCTAAAAAAACACATGTTCCTAACATTTCTGTGGCAGAAAGTTCTGGAATCTGAGAGGAGACACAAATTTCCTTCCATCCAGCGTTCCCCCAAGTCTCCCGATAAAAATGATACCTCACTTGTGTGGGTCGGCCTAGCGCCCGCGACAGGAAATGCCCCAAAGGACAACGTGGACATATCCCATTTTTTGACAGAAAACAGAGCTGTATTTTGCAAAGTGCCTACCTGTAGATTTTGGCCTCTAGCTCAGCCGGCACCTAGGGAAACCTACCAAACCTGTGCATTTCTGAAAACTAGAGACCTAGGGGAATCCAAGATGGGGTGACTTGTGGGGCTCTGACCAGGTTCTGTTACCCAGAATCCTTTGCAAACCTCAAAATTTGGCTAAAAAACACATGTTCCTCACATTTCTGTGGCAGAAAGTTCTGGAATCTGAGAGGAGCCACAAATTTCCTTCCACCCAGCGTTCCCCCAAGTCTCCCGATAAAAATGATACCTCACTTGCGTGGGTAGGCCTAGTGCCCGCGACAGGAAATGCCCTAAAACGCAACGTGCACACATCACATTTTTTGAAAGAAAACAGAGGTGTTTTTTGCAAAGTGCCTACCTGTGGATTTTGGCCTCTAGCTCAGCCGGCACCTAGGGAAACCTACCAAACCTGTGCATTTTTGAAAACTAGAGACCTAGGGGAATCCAAGATGGGATGACTTGTGGGGATCTGACCAGGTTCTGTTACCCAGAATCCTATGCAAACCTCAAAATGTGGCTAAAAAAACACATGTTCCTCACATTTCTGTGGCAGAAAGTTCTGGAATCTGAAAGGAGCCACAAAGTTCCTTCCACCCAGCGTTCCCCCAAGTCTCCCGATAAAAATGATACCTCACTTGCGTGGGTAGGCCTAGTGCCCGCGACAGGAAATGCCCTAAAACGCAACGTGCACACATCACATTTTTTGAAAGAAAACAGAGGTGTTTTTTGCAAAGTGCCTACCTGTGGATTTTGGCCTCTAGCTCAGCCGGCACCTAGGGAAACCTACCAAACCTGTGCATTTTTTAAAACTAGAGACCTAGGGGAATCCAAGATGGGATGACTTGTGGGGCTCTGACCAGGTTCTGTTACCCAGAATCCTTTGCAAACCTCAAAATTTGGCTAAAAAAACACATGTTCCTCACATTTCTGTGGCAGAAAGTTCTGGAATTTGAGAGGAGCCACAAATTTCCTTCCACCCAGCGTTCCCCCAAGTCTCCCGATAAAAATGGTACCTCACTTGTGTGGGTAGGCCTAGCCCCGGCGACAGGATATGCCCCAAAACACAACGTGGACACATCACAGAAAACAGAGCTGTTTTTTGCAAAGTGCCTACCTGTAGATTTTGGCCTCTAGCTCAGCCGGCACCTAGGGAAACCTACCAAACCTGTGCATTTTTGAAAACTAGAGACCTAGGGGAATCCAAGATGGGGTGACTTGTGGGGCTCTGACCAGGTTCTGTTACCCAGAATCCTTTGCAAACCTCAAAATTTGGCTAAAAAAACACATGTTCCTCACATTTCTGTGGCAGAAAGTTCTGGAATCTGAGAGGAGCCACAAATTTCCTTCCACCCAGCGTTCCCCCAAGTCTCCCGATAAAAATGGTACCTCACTTGTGTGGGTAGGCCTAGCGCCCGCGACAGGATATGCCCCAAAACACAAGGTGGACACATCACAGAAAACAGAGCTGTTTTTTGCAAAGTGCCTACCTGTAGATTTTGGCCTCTAGCTCAGCCGGCACCTAGGGAAACCTACCAAACGTGTGCATTTCTGAAAGCTAGAGACCTAGGGGAATCCAAGATGGGGTGACTTGTGGGGCTCTGACCAGGTTCTGTTACCCAGAATCCTTTGCAAACCTCAAAATTTGGTTAAAAAAACACATGTTCCTCACATTTCTGTGGCAGAAAGTTCTGGAATCTGAGAGGAGCCACAAATTTCCTTCCACCCAGCGTTCCCCCAAGTCTCCCGATAAAAATGATACCTCACTTGTGTGGGTAGGCCTAGTGCCCGCGACAGGAAATTCCCCAAAACGCAACGGGCACACATCACATTTTTTGAAAGAAAACAGAGGTGTTTTTTGCAAAGTGCCGACCTGTGGATTTTGGCCTCTAGCTCAGCCGGCACCTAGGGAAACCTACCAAACCTGTGCATTTTTGAAAACTAGAGACCTAGGGGAATCCAAGATGGGATGACTTGTGGGGCTCTGACCAGGTTCTGTTACCCAGAATCCTTTGCAAACCTCAAAATGTGGCTAAAAAAACACATATTCCTCACATTTCTGTGGTAGAAAGTTCTGGAATCTGAGAGGAGCCACAAATTTCCTTCCACCCAGCGTTCCCCCAAGTCTCCCGATAAAAATGATACCTCACTTGTGTGGGTAGGCCTAGCGCCCGCGACAGGAAATGCCCCAAAACGCAACGTGCACACATCACATTTTTTGAAAGAAAACAGAGGTGTTTTTTGCAAAGTGCCTACCTGTGGATTTTGGCCTCTAGGTCAGCCGGCACCTAGGGAAACCTACCAAACCTGTGCATTTTTGAAAACTAGAGACCTAGGGGAATCCAAGATGGGATGACTTGTGGGGCTCTGACCAGGTTCTGTTACCCAGAATCCTTTGCAAACCTAAAATATTTGGCTAAAAAAACACATGTTCCTCACGTTTCTGTGGCAGAAAGTTCTGGAATCTGAGAGGAGCCACAAATTTCCTTCCACCCAGCGTTCCCCCAAGTCTCCTGATAAAAATGGTACCTCACTTGTGTGGGTAGGCCTAGCGCCCGCGACAGGAAATGCCCCAAAACACAACGTGGACACATCACAGAAAACAGAGCTGTTTTTTGCAAAGTGCCTACCTGTAGATTTTGGCCTCTAGCTCAGCCGGCACCTAGGGAAACCTACCAAACCTGTGCATTTCTGAAAACTAGAGACCTAGGGGAATCCAAGATGGGGTGACTTGTGGGGCTCTGACCAGGTTCTGTTACCCAGACTCCTTTGCAAACCTCAAAATTTGGCTAAAAAAACACATGTTCCTAACATTTCTGTGGCAGAAAGTTCTGGAATCTGAGAGGAGGCACTAATTTCCTTCCACCCAGCGTTCCCCCAAGTCTCCCGATAAAAATGATACCTCACTTGTGTGGGTCGGCCTAGCTCCCGCAACAGGAAATGCCCCAAAGGACAACGTGGACACATCCCATTTTTTGACAGAAAACAGAGCTGTATTTTGCAAAGTGCCTACCTGTAGATTTTGGCCTCTAGCTCAGCCGGCACCTAGGGAAACCTACCAAACCTGTGCATTTCTGTAAACTAGAGACCTAGGGGAATCCAAGATGGGGTGACTTGTGGGGCTCTGACCAGGTTCTGTTACCCAGAATCCTTTGCAAACCTCAAAATTTGGCTAAAAAAACACATGTTCCTCACATTTCTGTGGCTGAAAGTTCTGGAATCTGAGAGGAGCCACAAATTTCCTTCCACCCAGCGTTCCCCCAAGTCTCCTGATAAAAATGATACCTCATTTGCATGGGTAGGCCTAGGGCCCGCGACAGGAAATGCCCCAAAACGCAACGTGCACACATCACATTTTTTTAAAGAAAACAGAGGTGTTTTTTGCAAAGTGCCTACCTGTGGATTTTGGCCTCTAGCTCAGCCGGCACCTAGGGAAACCTACCTGCATTTTTGAAAACTAGAGACCTAGGGGAATCCAAGATTGGATGACTTGTGGGGCTCTGACCAGGTTCTGTTACCCAGAATCCTTTGCAAACCTCAAAATGTGGCTAAAAAAACACATGTTCCTCACATTTCTGTGGCAGAAAGTTCTGGAATCTGAAAGGAGCCACAAAGTTCCTTCCACCCAGCGTTCCCCCAAGTCTCCCCATAAAAATGATACCTCACTTGTGTGGGTAGGCCTAGCGCCCGCGACAGGAAATGCTCCAAAACGCAACGTGCACACATCCCATTTTTTGACAGAAAACAGAGCTGTATTTTGCAAAGTGCCTACCTGTAGATTTTGGCCTCTAGCTCAGCCGGCACCTAGGGAAACATACCAAACGTGTGCATTTCTGAAAACTAGAGACCTAGGGGAATCCAAGATGGGGTGACTTGTGGGGCTGTGACCAGGTTCTGTTACCCAGAATCCTTTGCAAACCTCAAAATTTGGCTAAAAAAACACATGTTCCTCACATTTCTGTGGCAGAAAGTTCTGGAATCTGAGAGGAGCCACAAATTTCCTTCCACCCAGCGTTCCCCCAAGTCTCCCGATAAAAATTATACCTCACTTGTGTGGGTAAGCCTAGCGCCCGCGACAGGAAATGCCCCAAAACGCAACGTGCACACATCACATTTTTTGAAAGAAAACAGAGGTGTTTTTTGCAAAGTGCCTACGTGTGGATTTTGGCCTCTAGCTCAGCCGGCACCTAGGGAAACCTACCAAACCTGTGCATTTTTTAAAACTAGAGACCTAGGGGAATCCAAGATGGGGTGACTTGTGGGGCTGTGACCAGGTTCTGTTACCCAGAATCGTTTGCAAACCTCAAAATTTGGCTAAAAAAACACATGTTCCTCACATTTCTGCGGCAGAAAGTTCTGGAATCTGAGAGGAGCCACAAATTTCCTTCCACCCAGCGTTCCCCCAAGTCTCCCGATAAAAATTATACCTCACTTGTGTGGGTAGGCCTAGCGCTCGCAACAGGAAATGCCCCAAAACGCAACGTGCACACATCACATTTTTTTAAAGAAAACAGGTGTTTTTTGCAAAGTGCCTACCTGTGGATTTTGGCCTCTAGCTCAGCCGGCACCTAGGGAAACCTACCTGCATTTTTGAAAACTAGAGACCTAGGGAAATCCAAGATGGGATGACTTGTGGGGTTCTGACCAGGTTCTGTTACCCAGAATCCTTTGCAAACCTCAAAATGTGGCTAAAAAAACACATGTTCCTCACATTTCTGTGGCAGAAAGTTCTGGAATCTGAGAGGAGCCAGAAATGTCCTTCCACCCAGCGTTCCCCCAAGTCTCCCGATAAAAATGGTACCTCACTTGTGTGGGTAGGCCTAGCGCCCACGACAGGATATGCCCCAAAACACAACGTGGACACATCACAGAAAACAGAGCTGTTTTTTGCAAAGTGCCTACCTGTAGATTTTGGCCTCTAGCTCAGCCGGCACCTAGGGAAACCTACCAAACCTGTGCATTTCTGAAAACTAGAGACCTAGGGGAATCCAAGATGGGGTGACTTGTGGGGCTCTGACCAGGTTCTGTTACCCAGAATCCTTTGCAAACCTCAAAATTTGGCTAAAAAAACACATGTTCCTAACATTTCTGTGGCAGAAAGTTCTGGAATCTGAGAGGAGGCACAAATTGCCTTCCACCCAGCGTTCCCCCAAGTCTCCCGATAAAAATGATACCTCACTTGTGTGGGTAGCCTAGTGCCCGCGACAGGAAATGCCCCAAAGCACAACGTGGACACATCCCATTTTTTGACAGAAAACAGAGCTGTATTTTGCAAAGTACCTACCTGTAGATTTTGGCCTCTAGCTCAGCCGGCACCTAGGGAAACCTACCAAACCTGTGCATTTCTGAAAACTAGAGACCTAGGGGAATCCAAGATGGGGTGACTTGTGGGGCTCTGACCAGGTTCTGTTACCCAGAATCCTTTGCAAACCTCAAAATTTGGCTAAAAAAACACATGTTCCTCACATTTCTGTGGCAGAAAGTTCTGGAATCTGAGAGGAGCCACAAATTTCCTTCCACCCAGCGTTCCCCCAAGTCTCCCGATAAAAATGATACCTCACTTGCGTGGGTAGGCCTAGTGCCCGCGACAGGAAATGCCCCAAAACGCAACGTGCACACATCACATTTTTTTAAAGAAAACAGAGGTGTTTTTTGCAAAGTGCCTACCTGTGGATTTTGGCCTCTAGCTCAGCCGGCACCTAGGGAAACCTACCAAACCTGTGCATTTTTGAAAACTAGAGACCTAGGGGAATCCAAGATGGGATGACTTGTGGGGCTCTGACCAGGTTCTGTTACCCAGAATCCTTTGCAAACCTCAAAATGTGGCTAAAAAAACACATGTTCCTCACATTTCTGTGCCAGAAAGTTCTGGAATCTGAAAGGAGCCACAAAGTTCCTTCCACCCAGCGTTCCCCCAAGTCTCCCGATAAAAATGATACCTCACTTGTGTGGGTAGGCCTAGCGCCCGCGACAGGAAATGCTCCAAAACGCAACGTGCACACATCCCATTTTTTGACAGAAAACAGAGCTGTATTTTGCAAAGTGCCTACCTGTAGATTTTGGCCTCTAGCTCAGCCGGCACCTAGGGAAACATACCAAACGTGTGCATTTCTGAAAACTAGAGACCTAGGGGAATCCAAGATGGGGTGACTTGTGGGGCTGTGACCAGGTTCTGTTACCCAGAATCCTTTGCAAACCTCAAAATTTGGCTAAAAAAACACATGTTCCTCACATTTCTGTGGCTGAAAGTTCTGGAATCTGAGAGGAGCCACAAATTTCCTTCCACCCAGCGTTCCCCCAAGTCTCCTGATAAAAATGATACCTCATTTGCATGGGTAGGCCTAGGGCCCGCGACAGGAAATGCCCCAAAACGCAACGTGCACACATCACATTTTTTTAAAGAAAACAGAGGTGTTTTTTGCAAAGTGCCTACCTGTGGATTTTGGCCTCTAGCTCAGCCGGCACCTAGGGAAACCTACCTGCATTTTTGAAAACTAGAGACCTAGGGGAATCCAAGATGGGATGACTGTGGGGCTCTGACCAGGTTCTGTTACCCAGAATCCTTTGCAAACCTCAAAATGTGGCTAAAAAAACACATGTTCCTCACATTTCTGTGGCAGAAAGTTCTGGAATCTGAAAGGAGCCACAAAGTTCCTTCCACCCAGCGTTCCCCCAAGTCTCCCGATAAAAATGATACCTCACTTGTGTGGGTAGGCCTAGCGCCCGCGACAGGAAATGCTCCAAAACGCAACGTGCACACATCCCATTTTTTGACAGAAAACAGAGCTGTATTTTGCAAAGTGCCTACCTGTAGATTTTGGCCTCTAGCTCAGCCGGCACCTAGGGAAACATACCAAACGTGTGCATTTCTGAAAACTAGAGACCTAGGGGAATCCAAGATGGGGTGACTTGTGGGGCTGTGACCAGGTTCTGTTAACCAGAATCCTTTGCAAACCTCAAAATTTGGCTAAAAAAACACATGTTCCTCACATTTCTGTGGCAGAAAGTTCTGGAATCTGAGAGGAGCCACAAATTTCCTTCCACCCAGCGTTCCCCCAAGTCTCCCGATAAAAATTATACCTCACTTGTGTGGGTAAGCCTAGCGCCCGCGACAGGAAATGCCCCAAAACGCAACGTGCACACATCACATTTTTTGAAAGAAAACAGAGGTGTTTTTTGCAAAGTGCCTACGTGTGGATTTTGGCCTCTAGCTCAGCCGGCACCTAGGGAAACCTACCAAACCTGTGCATTTTTGAAAACTAGAGACCTAGGGGAATCCAAGATGGGGTGACTTGTGGGGTTTTGACCAGGTTCTGTTACCCAGAATCGTTTGCAAACCTCAAAATTTGGCTAAAAAAACACATGTTCCTCACATTTCTGCGGCAGAAAGTTCTGGAATCTGAGAGGAGCCACAAATTTCCTTCCACCCAGCGTTCCCCCAAGTCTCCCGATAAAAATTATACCTCACTTGTGTGGGTAGGCCTAGCGCTCGCAACAGGAAATGCCCCAAAACGCAACGTGCACACATCACATTTTTTTAAAGAAAACAGGTGTTTTTTGCAAAGTGCCTACCTGTGGATTTTGGCCTCTAGCTCAGCCGGCACCTAGGGAAACCTACCTGCATTTTTGAAAACTAGAGACCTAGGGAAATCCAAGATGGGATGACTTGTGGGGTTCTGACCAGGTTCTGTTACCCAGAATCCTTTGCAAACCTCAAAATGTGGCTAAAAAAACACATGTTCCTCACATTTCTGTGGCAGAAAGTTCTGGAATCTGAGAGGAGCCAGAAATGTCCTTCCACCCAGCGTTCCCCCAAGTCTCCCGATAAAAATGGTACCTCACTTGTGTGGGTAGGCCTAGTGCCCGCGACAGGATATGCCCCAAAACACAACGTGGACACATCACAGAAAACAGAGCTGTTTTTTGCAAAGTGCCTACCTGTAGATTTTGGCCTCTAGCTCAGCCGGCACCTAGGGAAACCTACCAAACCTGTGCATTTCTGAAAACTAGAGACCTAGGGGAATCCAAGATGGGGTGACTTGTGGGGCTCTGACCAGGTTCTGTTACCCAGAATCCTTTGCAAACCTCAAAATTTGGCTAAAAAAACACATGTTCCTAACATTTCTGTGGCAGAAAGTTCTGGAATCTGAGAGGAGGCACAAATTGCCTTCCACCCAGCGTTCCCCCAAGTCTCCCGATAAAAATGATACCTCACTTGTGTGGGTAGCCTAGTGCCCGCGACAGGAAATGCCCCAAAGCACAACGTGGACACACCCCATTTTTTGACAGAAAACAGAGCTGTATTTTGCAAAGTACCTACCTGTAGATTTTGGCCTCTAGCTCAGCCGGCACCTAGGGAAACCTACCAAACCTGTGCATTTCTGAAAACTAGAGACCTAGGGGAATCCAAGATGGGGTGACTTGTGGGGCTCTGACCAGGTTCTGTTACCCAGAATCCTTTGCAAACCTCAAAATTTGGCTAAAAAAACACATGTTCCTCACATTTCTGTGGCAGAAAGTTCTGGAATCTGAGAGGAGCCACAAATTTCCTTCCACCCAGCGTTCCCCCAAGTCTCCCGATAAAAATGATACCTCACTTGCGTGGGTAGGCCTAGTGCCCGCGACAGGAAATGCCCCAAAACGCAACGTGCACACATCACATTTTTTTAAAGAAAACAGAGGTGTTTTTTGCAAAGTGCCTACCTGTGGATTTTGGCCTCTAGCTCAGCCGGCACCTAGGGAAACCTACCAAACCTGTGCATTTTTGAAAACTAGAGACCTAGGGGAATCCAAGATGGGATGACTTGTGGGGCTCTGACCAGGTTCTGTTACCCAGAATCCTTTGCAAACCTCAAAATGTGGCTAAAAAAACACATGTTCTTCACATTTCTGTGGCAGAAAGTTCTGGAATCTGAAAGGAGCCACAAAGTTCCTTCCACCCAGCGTTCCCCCAAGTCTCCCGATAAAAATGATACCTCACTTGTGTGGTTAGGCCTAGCGCCCGCGACAGGAAATGCCCCAAAATGCAACGTGCACACATCCCATTTTTTGATAGAAAACAGAGCTGTATTTTGCAAAGTGCCTACCTGTAGATTTTGGCCTCTAGCTCAGCCGGCACCTAGGGAAACCTACCAAACGTGTGCATTTCTGAAAACTAGAGACCTAGGGGAATCCAAGATGGGGTGACTTGTGGGGCTGTGACCAGATTCTGTTACCCAGAATCCTTTGCAAACCTCAAAATCTGGCTAAAAAAACACATGTTCCTAACATTTCTGTGGCAGAAAGTTCTGGAATCTGAGAGGAGGCACAAATTTCCTTCCACCCAGCGTTCCCCCAAGTCTCCCGATAAAAATGATACCTCACTTGTGTGGGTCGGCCTAGCGCCCGCGACAGGAAATGCCCCAAAGGACAACGTGGACACATCCCATTTTTTGACAGAAAACAGAGCTGTATTTTGCAAAGTGCCTACCTGTAGATTTTGGCCTCTAGCTCAGCCGGCACCTAGGGAAACCTACCAAACCTGTGCATTTCTGAAAACTAGAGACCTAGGGGAATCCAAGATGGGGTGACTTGTGGGGCTCTGACCAGGTTCTGTTACCCAGAATCCTTTGCAAACCTCAAAATTTGGCTAAAAAACACATGTTCCTCACATTTCTTTGGCAGAAAGTTCTGGAATCTGAGAGGAGCCACAAATTTCCTTCCACCCAGCGTTCCCCCAAGTCTCCCGATAAAAATGATACCTCACTTGTGTGGGTAGGCCTAGCGCCCGCGACAGGAATTGCCCCAAAACACAACGTGGACACATCCCATTTTTTGACAGAAAACAGAGCTGTATTTTGCAAAGTGCCTACCTGTGGATTTTGGCCTCTAGCTCAGCCGGCACCTAGGGAAACCTACCAAACCTGTGCATTTCTGAAAACTAGAGACCTAGGGGAATCCAAGATGGGGTGACTTGTGGGGCTCTGACCAGGTTCTGTTACCCAGAATCCTTTGCAAACCTCAAAATTTGGCTAAAAAAAACATGTTCCTCACATTTCTGTGGCAGAAAGTTCTGGAATCTGAGAGGAGCCACAAATTTCCTTCCACCCAGCGTTCCCCCAAGTCTCCCGATAAAAATGATACCTCACTTGCGTGGGTAGGCCTAGTGCCCGCGACAGGAAATGCCCCAAAACGCAACGTGCACACATCACATTTTTTTAAAGAAAACAGAGGTGTTTTTTGCAAAGTGTCTACCTGTGGATTTTGGCCTCTAGCTCAGCCGGCACCTAGGGAAACCTACCAAACCTGTGCATTTTTGAAAACTAGAGACCTAGGGGAATCCAAGATGGGATGACTTGTGGGGCTCTGACCAGGTTCTGTTACCCAGAATCCTTTGCAAACCTCAAAATGTGGCTAAAAAAACACATGTTCTTCACATTTCTGTGGCAGAAAGTTCTGGAATCTGAAAGGAGCCACAAAGTTCCTTCCACCCAGCGTTCCCCCAAGTCTCCCGATAAAAATGATACCTCACTTGTGTGGTTAGGCCTAGCGCCCGCGACAGAAAATGCCCCAAAATGCAACGTGCACACATCCCATTTTTTGATAGAAAACAGAGCTGTATTTTGCAAAGTGCCTACCTGTAGATTTTGGCCTCTAGCTCAGCCGGCACCTAGGGAAACCTACCAAACGTGTGAATTTCTGAAAACTAGAGACCTAGGGGAATCCAAGATGGGGTGACTTGTGGGGCTGTGACCAGATTCTGTTACCCAGAATCCTTTGCAAACCTCAAAATCTGGCTAAAAAAACACATGTTCCTAACATTTCTGTGGCAGAAAGTTCTGGAATCTGAGAGGAGGCACAAATTTCCTTCCACCCAGCGTTCCCCCAAGTCTCCCGATAAAAATGATACCTCACTTGTGTGGGTCGGCCTAGCGCCCGCGACAGGAAATGCCCCAAAGGACAACGTGGACACATCCCATTTTTTGACAGAAAACAGAGCTGTATTTTGCAAAGTGCCTACCTGTAGATTTTGGCCTCTAGCTCAGCCGGCACCTAGGGAAACCTACCAAACCTGTGCATTTCTGAAAACTAGAGACCTAGGGGAATCCAAGATGGGGTGACTTGTGGGGCTCTGACCAGGTTCTGTTACCCAGAATCCTTTGCAAACCTCAAAATTTGGCTAAAAAACACATGTTCCTCACATTTCTTTGGCAGAAAGTTCTGGAATCTGAGAGGAGCCACAAATTTCCTTCCACCCAGCGTTCCCCCAAGTCTCCCGATAAAAATGATACCTCACTTGTGTGGGTAGGCCTAGCGCCCGCGACAGGAATTGCCCCAAAACACAACGTGGACACATCCCATTTTTTGACAGAAAACAGAGCTGTATTTTGCAAAGTGCCTACCTGTGGATTTTGGCCTCTAGCTCAGCCGGCACCTAGGGAAACCTACCAAACCTGTGCATTTCTGAAAACTAGAGACCTAGGGGAATCCAAGATGGGGTGACTTGTGGGGCTCTGACCAGGTTCTGTTACCCAGAATCCTTTGCAAACCTCAAAATTTGGCTAAAAAAAACATGTTCCTCACATTTCTGTGGCAGAAAGTTCTGGAATCTGAGAGGAGCCACAAATTTCCCTCCACCCACCGTTCCCCCAAGTCTCCTGATAAAAATGATACCTCACTTGTGTGGGTAGCCTAGCGCCGGCGACAGGAAATGCCCCAAAGCACAACGTGGACACATCCCATTTTTTGACAGAAAACAGAGCTGTAATTTGCAAAGTGCCTACCTGTAGATTTTGGCCTCTAGCTCAGCCGGCACCTAGGGAAACCTACCAAACCTGTGCATTTCTGAAAACTAGCGACCTAGGGGAATCCAAGATGGGGTGACTTCTGGGGCTCTGACCAGGTTCTGTTACCCAGAATCCTTTGCAAATCTCAAAATTTGGCTAAAAAAACACGTGTTCCTCACATTTCTGTGGCAGAAAGTTCTGGAATCTGAGAGGAGCCACAAATTTCCTTCCACCCAGCGTTCCCCCAAGTCTCCCGATAAAAATGATACCTCACTTGTGTGGGTAGGCCTAGCGCCCGCGACAGGAAATGCCCCAAAACGCAACGTGCACACATCACATTTTTTGAAAGAAAACAGAGGTGTTTTTTGCAAAGTGCCTACCTGTGGATTTTGGCCTCTAGCTCAGCCGGCACCTAGGGAAACCTACCAAACCTGTGCATTTTTTAAAACTAGAGACCTAGGGGAATCCAAGATGGGATGACTTGTGGGGCTCTGACCAGGTTCTGTTACCCAGAATCCTTTGCAAACCTCAAAATTTGGCTTAAAAAACACATGTTCCTCACATTTCTGTGGCAGAAAGTTCTGGAATCTGAGAGGAGCCACAAATTTCCTTCCACCCAGCGTTCCCCCAAGTCTCCCGATAAAAATGGTACCTCACTTGTGTGGGTAGGCCTAGCGCCCGCGACAGGATATGCCCCAAAACACAACGTGGACACATCACAGAAAACAGAGCTGTTTTTTGCAAAGTGCCTACCTGTAGATTTTGGCCTCTAGCTCAGCCGGCACCAAGGGAAACCTACCAAACCTGTGCATTTCTGAAAACTAGAGACCTAGGGGAATCCAAGATGGGGTGACTTGTGGGGCTCTGACCAGGTTCTGTTACCCAGAATTCTTTGCAAACCTCAAAATGTGGCTAAAAAAACACATGTTCCTCACATTTCTGTGGCAGAAAGTTCTGGAATCTGAGAGGAGCCACAAATTTCCTTCCACCCAGCGTTCCCCCAAGTCTCCCGATAGAAATGGTACCTCACTTGTGTGGGTAGGCCTAGCGCCCGCGACAGGATATGCCCCAAAACACAACGTGGACACATCACAGAAAACAGAGCTGTTTTTTGCAAAGTGCCTACCTGTAGATTTTGGCCTCTAGCTCAGCCGGCACCTAGGGAAACCTACGAAACCTGTGCATTTCTGAAAACTAGAGACTTAGGGGAATCCAAGATGGGGTGACTTGTGGGGCTCTGACCAGGTTCTGTTACCCAGAATCCTTTGCAAACCTCAAAATTTGGCTAAAAAAACACATGTTCCTAACATTTCTGTGGCAGAAAGTTCTGGAATCTGAGAGGAGGCACAAATTTCCTTCCACACAGCGTTCCCCCAAGTCTCCCAATAAAAATGATACCTCACTTGTGTGGGTAGGCCTAACGCCCGCGACAGGAAATGCCCCAAAACGCAACGTGCACACATCCCATTTTTTTAAAGAAAACAGAGGTGTTTTTTGCAAAGTGCCTACCTGTAGATTTTGGCCTCTAGCTCAGCCGGCACCTAGGGAAACCTACCAAACCTGTGCATTTCTGAAAACTAGAGACCTAGGGGAATCCAAGATGGGGTGACTTGTGGGGCTCTGACCAGGTTCTGTTACCCAGACTCCTTTGCAAACCTCAAAATTTGGCTAAAAAAACACATGTTCCTAACATTTCTGTGGCAGAAAGTTCTGGAATCTGAGAGGAGGCACAAATTTCTTTCCACCCAGCGTTCCCCCAAGTCTCCCGATAAAAATGATACCTCACTTGTGTGGGTCGGCCTAGCGCCCGCGACAGGAAATGCCCCAAAGGACAACGTGGACACATCCCATTTTTTGACAGAAAACAGAGCTGTATTTTGCAAAGTGCCTACCTGTAGATTTTGGCCTCTAGCTCAGCCGGCACCTAGGGAAACCTACCAAACCTGTGCATTTCTGAAAACTAGAGACCTAGGGGAATCCAAGATGGGGTGACTTGTGGGGCTCTGACCAGGTTCTGTTACCCAGAATCCTTTGCAAACCTCAAAATTTGGCTAAAAAACACATGTTCCTCACATTTCTGTGGCAGAAAGTTCTGGAATCTGAGAGGAGCCACAAATTTCCTTCCACCCAGCGTTCCCCCAAGTCTCCCGATAAAAATGATACCTCACTTGCGTGGGTAGGCCTAGTGCCCGCGACAGGAAATGCCCTAAAACGCAACGTGCACACATCACATTTTTTGAAAGAAAACAGAGGTGTTTTTTGCAAAGTGCCTACCTGTGGATTTTGGCCTCTAGCTCAGCCGGCACCTAGGGAAACCTACCAAACCTGTGCATTTTTTAAAACTAGAGACCTACGGGAATCCAAGATGGGATGACTTGTGGGGCTCTGACCAGGTTCTGTTACCCAGAATCCTTTGCAAACCTCAAAATTTGGCTTAAAAAACACATGTTCCTCACATTTCTGTGGCAGAAAGTTCTGGAATCTGAGAGGAGCCACAAATTTCCTTCCACCCAGCGTTCCCCCAAGTCTCCCGATACAAATGGTACCTCACTTGTGTGGGTAGGCCTAGCGCCCGCGACAGGATATGCCCCAAAACACAACGTGGACACATCACAGAAAACAGAGCTGTTTTTTGGAAAGTGCCTACCTGTAGATTTTGGCCTCTTGCTCAGCCGGCACCTAGGGAAACCTACCAAACCTGTGCATTTCTGAAAACTAGAGACCTAGGGGAATCCAAGATGGGGTGATTTGTGGGGCTCTGACCAGGTTCTGTTACCCAGAATCCTTTGCAAACCTCAAAATGTGGCTAAAAAAACACATGTTCCTCACATTTCTGTGGCAGAAAGTTCTGGAATCTGAGAGGAGCCACAAATTTCCTTCCACCCAGCGTTCCCCCAAGTCTCCCGATAGAAATGGTACCTCACTTGTGTGGGTAGGCCTAGCGCCCGCGACAGGATATGCCCCAAAACACAACGTGGACACATCACAGAAAACAGAGCTGTTTTTTGCAAAGTGCCTACCTGTAGATTTTGGCCTCTAGCTCAGCCGGCACCTAGGGAAACCTACGAAACCTGTGCATTTCTGAAAACTAGAGACTTAGGGGAATCCAAGATGGGGTGACTTGTGGGGCTCTGACCAGGTTCTGTTACCCAGAATCCTTTGCAAACCTCAAAATTTGGCTAAAAAAACACATGTTCCTAACATTTCTGTGGCAGAAAGTTCTGGAATCTGAGAGGAGGCACAAATTTCCTTCCACCCAGCGTTCCCCCAAGTCTCCCGATAAAAATTATACCTCACTTGTGTGGGTAGGCCTAACGCCCGCGACAGGAAATGCCCCAAAACGCAACGTGCACACATCACATTTTTTTAAAGAAAACAGAGGTGTTTTTTGCAAAGTGCCTACCTGTAGATTTTGGCCTCTAGCTCAGCCGGCACCTAGGGAAACCTACCAAACCTGTGCATTTCTGAAAACTAGAGACCTAGGGGAATCCAAGATGGGGTGACTTGTGGGGCTCTGACCAGGTTCTGTTACCCAGACTCCTTTGCAAACCTCAAAATTTGGCTAAAAAAACACATGTTCCTAACATTTCTGTGGCAGAAAGTTCTGGAATCTGAGAGGAGACACAAATTTCCTTCCACCCAGCGTTCCCCCAAGTCTCCCGATAAAAATGATACCTCACTTGTGTGGGTCGGCCTAGCGCCCGCGACAGGAAATGCCCCAAAGGACAACGTGGACACATCCCATTTTTTGACAGAAAACAGAGCTGTATTTTGCAAAGTGCCTACCTGTAGATTTTGGCCTCTAGCTCAGCCGGCACCTAGGGAAACCTACCAAACCTGTGCATTTCTGAAAACTAGAGACCTAGGGGAATCCAAGATGGGGTGACTTGTGGGGCTCTGACCAGGTTCTGTTACCCAGAATCCTTTGCAAACCTCAAAATTTGGCTAAAAAACACATGTTCCTCACATTTCTGTGGCAGAAAGTTCTGGAATCTGAGAGGAGCCACAAATTTCCTTCCACCCAGCGTTCCCCCAAGTCTCCCGATAAAAAGGATACCTCACTTGCGTGGGTAGGCCTAGTGCCCGCGACAGGAAATGCCCTAAAACGCAACGTGCACACATCACATTTTTTGAAAGAAAACAGAGGTGTTTTTTGCAAAGTGCCTACCTGTGGATTTTGGCCTCTAGCTCAGCCGGCACCTAGGGAAACCTACCAAACCTGTGCATTTTTGAAAACTAGAGACCTAGGGGAATCCAAGATGGGATGACTTGTGGGGATCTGACCAGGTTCTGTTACCCAGAATCCTATGCAAACCTCAAAATGTGGCTAAAAAAACACATGTTCCTCACATTTCTGTGGCAGAAAGTTCTGGAATCTGAAAGGAGCCACAAAGTTCCTTCCACCCAGCGTTCCCCCAAGTCTCCCGATAAAAATGATACCTCACTTGCGTGGGTAGGCCTAGTGCCCGCGACAGGAAATGCCCTAAAACGCAACGTGCACACATCACATTTTTTGAAAGAAAACAGAGGTGTTTTTTGCAAAGTGCCTACCTGTGGATTTTGGCCTCTAGCTCAGCCGGCACCTAGGGAAACCTACCAAACCTGTGCATTTTTTAAAACTAGAGACCTACGGGAATCCAAGATGGGATGACTTGTGGGGCTCTGACCAGGTTCTGTTACCCAGAATCCTTTGCAAACCTCAAAATTTGGCTTAAAAAACACATGTTCCTCACATTTCTGTGGCAGAAAGTTCTGGAATCTGAGAGGAGCCACAAATTTCCTTCCACCCAGCGTTCCCCCAAGTCTCCCGATAAAAATGGTACCTCACTTGTGTGGGTAGGCCTAGCGCCCGCGACAGGATATGCCCCAAAACACAACGTGGACACATCACAGAAAACAGAGCTGTTTTTTGGAAAGTGCCTACCTGTAGATTTTGGCCTCTTGCTCAGCCGGCACCAAGGGAAACCTACCAAACCTGTGCATTTCTGAAAACTAGAGACCTAGGGGAATCCAAGATGGGGTGATTTGTGGGGCTCTGACCAGGTTCTGTTACCCAGAATCCTTTGCAAACCTCAAAATGTGGCTAAAAAAACACATGTTCCTCACATTTCTGTGGCAGAAAGTTCTGGAATCTGAGAGGAGCCACAAATTTCCTTCCACCCAGCGTTCCCCCAAGTCTCCCGATAGAAATGGTACCTCACTTGTGTGGGTAGGCCTAGCGCCCGCGACAGGATATGCCCCAAAACACAACGTGGACACATCACAGAAAACAGAGCTGTTTTTTGCAAAGTGCCTACCTGTAGATTTTGGCCTCTAGCTCAGCCGGCACCTAGGGAAACCTACGAAACCTGTGCATTTCTGAAAACTAGAGACTTAGGGGAATCCAAGATGGGGTGACTTGTGGGGCTCTGACCAGGTTCTGTTACCCAGAATCCTTTGCAAACCTCAAAATTTGGCTAAAAAAACACATGTTCCTAACATTTCTGTGGCAGAAAGTTCTGGAATCTGAGAGGAGGCACAAATTTCCTTCCACCCAGCGTTCCCCCAAGTCTCCCGATAAAAATGATACCTCACTTGTGTGGGTAGGCCTAACGCCCGCGACAGGAAATGCCCCAAAACGCAACGTGCACACATCACATTTTTTTAAAGAAAACAGAGGTGTTTTTTGCAAAGTGCCTACCTGTAGATTTTGGCCTCTAGCTCAGCCGGCACCTAGGGAAACCTACCAAACCTGTGCATTTCTGAAAACTAGAGACCTAGGGGAATCCAAGATGGGGTGACTTGTGGGGCTCTGACCAGGTTCTGTTACCCAGACTCCTTTGCAAACCTTAAAATTTGGCTAAAAAAACACATGTTCCTAACATTTCTGTGGCAGAAAGTTCTGGAATCTGAGAGGAGACACAAATTTCCTTCCACCCAGCGTTCCCCCAAGTCTCCCGATAAAAATGATACCTCACTTGTGTGGGTCGGCCTAGCGCCCGCGACAGGAAATGCCCCAAAGGACAACGTGGACACATCCCATTTTTTGACAGAAAACAGAGCTGTATTTTGCAAAGTGCCTACCTGTAGATTTTGGCCTCTAGCTCAGCCGGCACCTAGGGAAACCTACCAAACCTGTGCATTTCTGAAAACTAGAGACCTAGGGGAATCCAAGATGGGGTGACTTGTGGGGCTCTGACCAGGTTCTGTTACCCAGAATCCTTTGCAAACCTCAAAATTTGGCTAAAAAACACATGTTCCTCACATTTCTGTGGCAGAAAGTTCTGGAATCTGAGAGGAGCCACAAATTTCCTTCCACCCAGCGTTCCCCCAAGTCTCCCGATAAAAATGATACCTCACTTGCGTGGGTAGGCCTAGTGCCCGCGACAGGAAATGCCCTAAAACGCAACGTGCACACATCACATTTTTTGAAAGAAAACAGAGGTGTTTTTTGCAAAGTGCCTACCTGTGGATTTTGGCCTCTAGCTCAGCCGGCACCTAGGGAAACCTACCAAACCTGTGCATTTTTGAAAACTAGAGACCTAGGGGAATCCAAGATGGGATGACTTGTGGGGATCTGACCAGGTTCTGTTACCCAGAATCCTATGCAAACCTCAAAATGTGGCTAAAAAAACACATGTTCCTCACATTTCTGTGGCAGAAAGTTCTGGAATCTGAAAGGAGCCACAAAGTTCCTTCCACCCAGCGTTCCCCCAAGTCTCCCGATAAAAATGATACCTCACTTGCGTGGGTAGGCCTAGTGCCCGCGACAGGAAATGCCCTAAAACGCAACGTGCACACATCACATTTTTTGAAAGAAAACAGAGGTGTTTTTTGCAAAGTGCCTACCTGTGGATTTTGGCCTCTAGCTCAGCCGGCACCTAGGGAAACCTACCAAACCTGTGCATTTTTTAAAACTAGAGACCTACGGGAATCCAAGATGGGATGACTTGTGGGGCTCTGACCAGGTTCTGTTACCCAGAATCCTTTGCAAACCTCAAAATTTGGCTTAAAAAACACATGTTCCTCACATTTCTGTGGCAGAAAGTTCTGGAATCTGAGAGGAGCCACAAATTTCCTTCCACCCAGCGTTCCCCCAAGTCTCCCGATAAAAATGGTACCTCACTTGTGTGGGTAGGCCTAGCGCCCGCGACAGGATATGCCCCAAAACACAACGTGGACACATCACAGAAAACAGAGCTGTTTTTTGGAAAGTGCCTACCTGTAGATTTTGGCCTCTTGCTCAGCCGGCACCAAGGGAAACCTACCAAACCTGTGCATTTCTGAAAACTAGAGACCTAGGGGAATCCAAGATGGGGTGATTTGTGGGGCTCTGACCAGGTTCTGTTACCCAGAATCCTTTGCAAACCTCAAAATGTGGCTAAAAAAACACATGTTCCTCACATTTCTGTGGCAGAAAGTTCTGGAATCTGAGAGGAGCCACAAATTTCCTTCCACCCAGCGTTCCCCCAAGTCTCCCGATAGAAATGGTACCTCACTTGTGTGGGTAGGCCTAGCGCCCGCGACAGGATATGCCCCAAAACACAACGTGGACACATCACAGAAAACAGAGCTGTTTTTTGCAAAGTGCCTACCTGTAGATTTTGGCCTCTAGCTCAGCCGGCACCTAGGGAAACCTACGAAACCTGTGCATTTCTGAAAACTAGAGACTTAGGGGAATCCAAGATGGGGTGACTTGTGGGGCTCTGACCAGGTTCTGTTACCCAGAATCCTTTGCAAACCTCAAAATTTGGCTAAAAAAACACATGTTCCTAACATTTCTGTGGCAGAAAGTTCTGGAATCTGAGAGGAGGCACAAATTTCCTTCCACCCAGCGTTCCCCCAAGTCTCCCGATAAAAATGATACCTCACTTGTGTGGGTAGGCCTAACGCCCGCGACAGGAAATGCCCCAAAACGCAACGTGCACACATCACATTTTTTTAAAGAAAACAGAGGTGTTTTTTGCAAAGTGCCTACCTGTAGATTTTGGCCTCAAGCTCAGCCGGCACCTAGGGAAACCTACCAAACCTGTGCATTTCTGAAAACTAGAGACCTAGGGGAATCCAAGATGGGGTGACTTGTGGGGCTCTGACCAGGTTCTGTTACCCAGACTCCTTTGCAAACCTCAAAATTTGGCTAAAAAAACACATGTTCCTAACATTTCTGTGGCAGAAAGTTCTGGAATCTGAGAGGAGACACAAATTTCCTTCCACCCAGCGTTCCCCCAAGTCTCCCGATAAAAATGATACCTCACTTGTGTGGGTCGGCCTAGCGCCCGCGACAGGAAATGCCCCAAAGGACAACGTGGACACATCCCATTTTTTGACAGAAAACAGAGCTGTATTTTGCAAAGTGCCTACCTGTAGATTTTGGCCTCTAGCTCAGCCGGCACCTAGGGAAACCTACCAAACCTGTGCATTTCTGAAAACTAGAGACCTAGGGGAATCCAAGATGGGGTGACTTGTGGGGCTCTGACCAGGTTCTGTTACCCAGAATCCTTTGCAAACCTCAAAATTTGGCTAAAAAACACATGTTCCTCACATTTCTGTGGCAGAAAGTTCTGGAATCTGAGAGGAGCCACAAATTTCCTTCCACCCAGCGTTCCCCCAAGTCTCCCGATAAAAATGATACCTCACTTGCGTGGGTAGGCCTAGTGCCCGCGACAGGAAATGCCCTAAAACGCAACGTGCACACATCACATTTTTTGAAAGAAAACAGAGGTGTTTTTTGCAAAGTGCCTACCTGTGGATTTTGGCCTCTAGCTCAGCCAGCACCTAGGGAAACCTACCAAACCTGTGCATTTTTGAAAACTAGAGACCTAGGGGAATCCAAGATGGGATGACTTGTGGGGATCTGACCAGGTTCTGTTACCCAGAATCCTATGCAAACCTCAAAATGTGGCTAAAAAAACACATGTTCCTCACATTTCTGTGGCAGAAAGTTCTGGAATCTGAAAGGAGCCACAAAGTTCCTTCCACCCAGCGTTCCCCCAAGTCTCCCGATAAAAATGATACCTCACTTGCGTGGGTAGGCCTAGTGCCCGCGACAGGAAATGCCCTAAAACGCAACGTGCACACATCACATTTTTTGAAAGAAAACAGAGGTGTTTTTTGCAAAGTGCCTACCTGTGGATTTTGGCATCTAGCTCAGCCGGCACCTAGGGAAACCTACCAAACCTGTGCATTTTTTAAAACTAGAGACCTAGGGGAATCCAAGATGGGATGACTTGTGGGGCTCTGACCAGGTTCTGTTACCCAGAATCCTTTGCAAACCTCAAAATTTGGCTAAAAAAACACATGTTCCTCACATTTCTGTGGCAGAAAGTTCTGGAATTTGAGAGGAGCCACAAATTTCCTTCCACCCAGCGTTCCCCCAAGTCTCCCGATAAAAATGGTACCTCACTTGTGTGGGTAGGCCTAGCCCCGGCGACAGGATATGCCCCAAAACACAACGTGGACACATCACAGAAAACAGAGCTGTTTTTTGCAAAGTGCCTACCTGTAGATTTTGGCCTCTAGCTCAGCCGGCACCTAGGGAAACCTACCAAACCTGTGCATTTTTGAAAACTAGAGACCTAGGGGAATCCAAGATGGGGTGACTTGTGGGGCTCTGACCAGGTTCTGTTACCCAGAATCCTTTGCAAACCTCAAAATTTGGCTAAAAAAACACATGTTCCTCACATTTCTGTGGCAGAAAGTTCTGGAATCTGAGAGGAGCCACAAATTTCCTTCCACCCAGCGTTCCCCCAAGTCTCCCGATAAAAATGGTACCTCACTTGTGTGGGTAGGCCTAGCGCCCGCGACAGGATATGCCCCAAAACACAAGGTGGACACATCACAGAAAACAGAGCTGTTTTTTGCAAAGTGCCTACCTGTAGATTTTGGCCTCTAGCTCAGCCGGCACCTAGGGAAACCTACCAAACGTGTGCATTTCTGAAAGCTAGAGACCTAGGGGAATCCAAGATGGGGTGACTTGTGGGGCTCTGACCAGGTTCTGTTACCCAGAATCCTTTGCAAACCTCAAAATTTGGTTAAAAAAACACATGTTCCTCACATTTCTGTGGCAGAAAGTTCTGGAATCTGAGAGGAGCCACAAATTTCCTTCCACCCAGCGTTCCCCCAAGTCTCCCGATAAAAATGATACCTCACTTGTGTGGGTAGGCCTAGTGCCCGCGACAGGAAATTCCCCAAAACGCAACGGGCACACATCACATTTTTTGAAAGAAAACAGAGGTGTTTTTTGCAAAGTGCCGACCTGTGGATTTTGGCCTCTAGCTCAGCCGGCACCTAGGGAAACCTACCAAACCTGTGCATTTTTGAAAACTGGAGACCTAGGGGAATCCAAGATGGGATGACTTGTGGGGCTCTGACCAGGTTCTGTTACCCAGAATCCTTTGCAAACCTCAAAATGTGGCTAAAAAAACACATATTCCTCACATTTCTGTGGTAGAAAGTTCTGGAATCTGAGAGGAGCCACAAATTTCCTTCCACCCAGCGTTCCCCCAAGTCTCCCGATAAAAATGATACCTCACTTGTGTGGGTAGGCCTAGCGCCCGCGACAGGAAATGCCCCAAAACGCAACGTGCACACATCACATTTTTTGAAAGAAAACAGAGGTGTTTTTTGCAAAGTGCCTACCTGTGGATTTTGGCCTCTAGGTCAGCCGGCACCTAGGGAAACCTACCAAACCTGTGCATTTTTGAAAACTAGAGACCTAGGGGAATCCAAGATGGGATGACTTGTGGGGCTCTGACCAGGTTCTGTTACCCAGAATCCTTTGCAAACCTAAAATATTTGGCTAAAAAAACACATGTTCCTCACGTTTCTGTGGCAGAAAGTTCTGGAATCTGAGAGGAGCCACAAATTTCCTTCCACCCAGCGTTCCCCCAAGTCTCCTGATAAAAATGGTACCTCACTTGTGTGGGTAGGCCTAGCGCCCGCGACAGGAAATGCCCCAAAACACAACGTGGACACATCACAGAAAACAGAGCTGTTTTTTGCAAAGTGCCTACCTGTAGATTTTGGCCTCTAGCTCAGCCGGCACCTAGGGAAACCTACCAAACCTGTGCATTTCTGAAAACTAGAGACCTAGGGGAATCCAAGATGGGGTGACTTGTGGGGCTCTGACCAGGTTCTGTTACCCAGACTCCTTTGCAAACCTCAAAATTTGGCTAAAAAAACACATGTTCCTAACATTTCTGTGGCAGAAAGTTCTGGAATCTGAGAGGAGGCACTAATTTCCTTCCACCCAGCGTTCCCCCAAGTCTCCCGATAAAAATGATACCTCACTTGTGTGGGTCGGCCTAGCTCCCGCAACAGGAAATGCCCCAAAGGACAACGTGGACACATCCCATTTTTTGACACGAAAACAGAGCTGTATTTTGCAAAGTGCCTACCTGTAGATTTTGGCCTCTAGCTCAGCCGGCACCTAGGGAAACCTACCAAACCTGTGCATTTCTGTAAACTAGAGACCTAGGGGAATCCAAGATGGGGTGACTTGTGGGGCTCTGACCAGGTTCTGTTACCCAGAATCCTTTGCAAACCTCAAAATTTGGCTAAAAAAACACATGTTCCTCACATTTCTGTGGCAGAAAGTTCTGGAATCTGAGAGGAGCCACAAATTTCCTTCCACCCAGCGTTCCCCCAAGTCTCCTGATAAAAATGATACCTCATTTGCATGGGTAGGCCTAGGGCCCGCGACAGGAAATGCCCCAAAACGCAACGTGCACACATCACATTTTTTTAAAGAAAACAGAGGTGTTTTTTGCAAAGTGCCTACCTGTGGATTTTGGCCTCTAGCTCAGCCGGCACCTAGGGAAACCTACCTGCATTTTTGAAAACTAGAGACCTAGGGGAATCCAAGATGGGATGACTTGTGGGGCTCTGACCAGGTTCTGTTACCCAGAATCCTTTGCAAACCTCAAAATGTGGCTAAAAAAACACATGTTCCTCACATTTCTGTGGCAGAAAGTTCTGGAATCTGAAAGGAGCCACAAAGTTCCTTCCACCCAGCGTTCCCCCAAGTCTCCCGATAAAAATGATACCTCACTTGTGTGGGTAGGCCTAGCGCCCGCGACAGGAAATGCTCCAAAACGCAACGTGCACACATCCCATTTTTTGACAGAAAACAGAGCTGTATTTTGCAAAGTGCCTACCTGTAGATTTTGGCCTCTAGCTCAGCCGGCACCTAGGGAAACATACCAAACGTGTGCATTTCTGAAAACTAGAGACCTAGGGGAATCCAAGATGGGGTGACTTGTGGGGCTGTGACCAGGTTCTGTTACCCAGAATCCTTTGCAAACCTCAAAATTTGGCTAAAAAAACACATGTTCCTCACATTTCTGTGGCAGAAAGTTCTGGAATCTGAGAGGAGCCACAAATTTCCTTCCACCCAGCGTTCCCCCAAGTCTCCCGATAAAAATTATACCTCACTTGTGTGGGTAGGCCTAGCGCCCGCGACAGGAAATGCCCCAAAACGCAACGTGCACACATCACATTTTTTGAAAGAAAACAGAGGTGTTTTTTGCAAAGTGCCTACGTGTGGATTTTGGCCTCTAGCTCAGCCGGCACCTAGGGAAACCTACCAAACCTGTGCATTTTTGAAAACTAGAGACCTAGGGGAATCCAAGATGGGGTGACTTGTGGGGCTGTGACCAGGTTCTGTTACCCAGAATCGTTTGCAAACCTCAAAATTTGGCTAAAAAAACACATGTTCCTCACATTTCTGCGGCAGAAAGTTCTGGAATCTGAGAGGAGCCACAAATTTCCTTCCACCCAGCGTTCCCCCAAGTCTCCCGATAAAAATTATACCTCACTTGTGTGGGTAGGCCTAGCGCTCGCAACAGGAAATGCCCCAAAACGCAACGTGCACACATCACATTTTTTTAAAGAAAACAGGTGTTTTTTGAAAAGTGCCTACCTGTGGATTTTGGCCTCTAGCTCAGCCGGCACCTAGGGAAACCTACCTGCATTTTTGAAAACTAGAGACCTAGGGAAATCCAAGATGGGATGACTTGTGGGGTTCTGACCAGGTTCTGTTACCCAGAATCCTTTGCAAACCTCAAAATGTGGCTAAAAAAACACATGTTCCTCACATTTCTGTGGCAGAAAGTTCTGGAATCTGAGAGGAGCCAGAAATGTCCTTCCACCCAGCGTTCCCCCAAGTCTCCCGATAAAAATGGTACCTCACTTGTGTGGGTAGGCCTAGCGCCCGCGACAGGATATGCCCCAAAACACAACGTGGACACATCACAGAAAACAGAGCTGTTTTTTGCAAAGTGCCTACCTGTAGATTTTGGCCTCTAGCTCAGCCGGCACCTAGGGAAACCTACCAAACCTGTGCATTTCTGAAAACTAGAGACCTAGGGGAATCCAAGATGGGGTGACTTGTGGGGCTCTGACCAGGTTCTGTTACCCAGAATCCTTTGCAAACCTCAAAATTTGGCTAAAAAAACACATGTTCCTAACATTTCTGTGGCAGAAAGTTCTGGAATCTGAGAGGAGGCACAAATTGCCTTCCACCCAGCGTTCCCCCAAGTCTCCCGATAAAAATGATACCTCACTTGTGTGGGTAGCCTAGTGCCCGCGACAGGAAATGCCCCAAAGCACAACGTGGACACATCCCATTTTTTGACAGAAAACAGAGCTGTATTTTGCAAAGTACCTACCTGTAGATTTTGGCCTCTAGCTCAGCCGGCACCTAGGGAAACCTACCAAACCTGTGCATTTCTGAAAACTAGAGACCTAGGGGAATCCAAGATGGGGTGACTTGTGGGGCTCTGACCAGGTTCTGTTACCCAGAATCCTTTGCAAACCTCAAAATTTGGCTAAAAAAACACATGTTCCTCACATTTCTGTGGCAGAAAGTTCTGGAATCTGAGAGGAGCCACAAATTTCCTTCCACCCAGCGTTCCCCCAAGTCTCCCGATAAAAATGATACCTCACTTGCGTGGGTAGGCCTAGTGCCCGCGACAGGAAATGCCCCAAAACGCAACGTGCACACATCACATTTTTTTAAAGAAAACAGAGGTGTTTTTTGCAAAGTGCCTACCTGTGGATTTTGGCCTCTAGCTCAGCCGGCACCTAGGGAAACCTACCAAACCTGTGCATTTTTGAAAACTAGAGACCTAGGGGAATCCAAGATGGGATGACTTGTGGGGCTCTGACCAGGTTCTGTTACCCAGAATCCTTTGCAAACCTCAAAATGTGGCTAAAAAAACACATGTTCTTCACATTTCTGTGGCAGAAAGTTCTGGAATCTGAAAGGAGCCACAAAGTTCCTTCCACCCAGCGTTCCCCCAAGTCTCCCGATAAAAATGATACCTCACTTGTGTGGTTAGGCCTAGCGCCCGCGACAGGAAATGCCCCAAAATGCAACGTGCACACAACCCATTTTTTGATAGAAAACAGAGCTGTATTTTGCAAAGTGCCTACCTGTAGATTTTGGCCTCTAGCTCAGCCCGGCACCTAGGGAAACCTACCAAACGTGTGCATTTCTGAAAACTAGAGACCTAGGGGAATCCAAGATGGGGTGACTTGTGGGGCTGTGACCAGATTCTGTTACCCAGAATCCTTTGCAAACCTCAAAATCTGGCTAAAAAAACACATGTTCCTAACATTTCTGTGGCAGAAAGTTCTGGAATCTGAGAGGAGGCACAAATTTCCTTCCACCCAGCGTTCCCCCAAGTCTCCCGATAAAAATGATACCTCACTTGTGTGGGTCGGCCTAGCGCCCGCGACAGGAAATGCCCCAAAGGACAACGTGGACACATCCCATTTTTTGACAGAAAACAGAGCTGTATTTTGCAAAGTGCCTACCTGTAGATTTTGGCCTCTAGCTCAGCCGGCACCTAGGGAAACCTACCAAACCTGTGCATTTCTGAAAACTAGAGACCTAGGGGAATCCAAGATGGGGTGACTTGTGGGGCTCTGACCAGGTTCTGTTACCCAGAATCCTTTGCAAACCTCAAAATTTGGCTAAAAAACACATGTTCCTCACATTTCTTTGGCAGAAAGTTCTGGAATCTGAGAGGAGCCACAAATTTCCTTCCACCCAGCGTTCCCCCAAGTCTCCCGATAAAAATGATACCTCACTTGTGTGGGTAGGCCTAGCGCCCGCGACAGGAATTGCCCCAAAACACAACGTGGACACATCCCATTTTTTGACAGAAAACAGAGCTGTATTTTGCAAAGTGCCTACCTGTGGATTTTGGCCTCTAGCTCAGCCGGCACCTAGGGAAACCTACCAAACCTGTGCATTTCTGAAAACTAGAGACCTAGGGGAATCCAAGATGGGGTGACTTGTGGGGCTCTGACCAGGTTCTGTTACCCAGAATCCTTTGCAAACCTCAAAATTTGGCTAAAAAAAACATGTTCCTCACATTTCTGTGGCAGAAAGTTCTGGAATCTGAGAGGAGCCACAAATTTCCCTCCACCCACCGTTCCCCCAAGTCTCCTGATAAAAATGATACCTCACTTGTGTGGGTAGCCTAGCGCCGGCGACAGGAAATGCCCCAAAGCACAACGTGGACACATCCCATTTTTTGACAGAAAACAGAGCTGTAATTTGCAAAGTGCCTACCTGTAGATTTTGGCCTCTAGCTCAGCCGGCACCTAGGGAAACCTACCAAACCTGTGCATTTCTGAAAACTAGAGACCTAGGGGAATCCAAGATGGGGTGACTTCTGGGGCTCTGACCAGGTTCTGTTACCCAGAATCCTTTGCAAATCTCAAAATTTGGCTAAAAAAACACGTGTTCCTCACATTTCTGTGGCAGAAAGTTCTGGAATCTGAGAGGAGCCACAAATTTCCTTCCACCCAGCGTTCCCCCAAGTCTCCCGATAAAAATGATACCTCACTTGTGTGGGTAGGCCTAGCGCCCGCGACAGGAAATGCCCCAAAACGCAACGTGCACACATCACATTTTTTGAAAGAAAACAGAGGTGTTTTTTGCAAAGTGCCTACCTGTGGATTTTGGCCTCTAGCTCAGCCGGCACCTAGGGAAACCTACCAAACCTGTGCATTTTTTAAAACTAGAGACCTAGGGGAATCCAAGATGGGATGACTTGTGGGGCTCTGACCAGGTTCTGTTACCCAGAATCCTTTGCAAACCTCAAAATTTGGCTTAAAAAACACATGTTCCTCACATTTCTGTGGCAGAAAGTTCTGGAATCTGAGAGGAGCCACAAATTTCCTTCCACCCAGCGTTCCCCCAAGTCTCCCGATAAAAATGGTACCTCACTTGTGTGGGTAGGCCTAGCGCCCGCGACAGGATATGCCCCAAAACACAACGTGGACACATCACAGAAAACAGAGCTGTTTTTTGCAAAGTGCCTACCTGTAGATTTTGGCCTCTAGCTCAGCCGGCACCAAGGGAAACCTACCAAACCTGTGCATTTCTGAAAACTAGAGACCTAGGGGAATCCAAGATGGGGTGACTTGTGGGGCTCTGACCAGGTTCTGTTACCCAGAATTCTTTGCAAACCTCAAAATGTGGCTAAAAAAACACATGTTCCTCACATTTCTGTGGCAGAAAGTTCTGGAATCTGAGAGGAGCCACAAATTTCCTTCCACCCAGCGTTCCCCCAAGTCTCCCGATAGAAATGGTACCTCACTTGTGTGGGTAGGCCTAGCGCCCGCGACAGGATATGCCCCAAAACACAACGTGGACACATCACAGAAAACAGAGCTGTTTTTTGCAAAGTGCCTACCTGTAGATTTTGGCCTCTAGCTCAGCCGGCACCTAGGGAAACCTACAAAACCTGTGCATTTCTGAAAACTAGAGACTTAGGGGAATCCAAGATGGGGTGACTTGTGGGGCTCTGACCAGGTTCTGTTACCCAGAATCCTTTGCAAACCTCAAAATTTGGCTAAAAAAACACATGTTCCTAACATTTCTGTGGCAGAAAGTTCTGGAATCTGAGAGGAGGCACAAATTTCCTTCCACACAGCGTTCCCCCAAGTCTCCCAATAAAAATGATACCTCCCTTGTGTGGGTAGGCCTAACGCCCGCGACAGGAAATGCCCCAAAACGCAACGTGCACACATCCCATTTTTTTAAAGAAAACAGAGGTGTTTTTTGCAAAGTGCCTACCTGTAGATTTTGGCCTCTAGCTCAGCCGGCACCTAGGGAAACCTACCAAACCTGTGCATTTCTGAAAACTAGAGACCTAGGGGAATCCAAGATGGGGTGACTTGTGGGGCTCTGACCAGGTTCTGTTACCCAGACTCCTTTGCAAACCTCAAAATTTGGCTAAAAAAACACATGTTCCTAACATTTCTGTGGCAGAAAGTTCTGGAATCTGAGAGGAGGCACAAATTTCTTTCCACCCAGCGTTCCCCCAAGTCTCCCGATAAAAATGATACCTCACTTGTGTGGGTCGGCCTAGCGCCCGCGACAGGAAATGCCCCAAAGGACAACGTGGACACATCCCATTTTTTGACAGAAAACAGAGCTGTATTTTGCAAAGTGCCTACCTGTAGATTTTGGCCTCTAGCTCAGCCGGCACCTAGGGAAACCTACCAAACCTGTGCATTTCTGAAAACTAGAGACCTAGGGGAATCCAAGATGGGGTGACTTGTGGGGCTCTGACCAGGTTCTGTTACCCAGAATCCTTTGCAAACCTCAAAATTTGGCTAAAAAACACATGTTCCTCACATTTCTGTGGCAGAAAGTTCTGGAATCTGAGAGGAGCCACAAATTTCCTTCCACCCAGCGTTCCCCCAAGTCTCCCGATAAAAATGATACCTCACTTGCGTGGTTAGGCCTAGTGCCCGCGACAGGAAATGCCCTAAAACGCAACGTGCACACATCACATTTTTTTAAAGAAAACAGAGGTGTTTTTTGCAAAGTGCCTACCTGTGGATTTTGGCCTCTAGCTCAGCCGGCACCTAGGGAAACCTACCAAACCTGTGCATTTTTGAAAACTAGAGACCTAGGGGAATCCAAGATGGGATGACTTGTGGGGATCTGACCAGGTTCTGTTACCCAGAATCCTATGCAAACCTCAAAATGTGGCTAAAAAAACACATGTTCCTCACATTTCTGTGGCAGAAAGTTCTGGAATCTGAAAGGAGCCACAAAGTTCCTTCCACCCAGCGTTCCCCCAAGTCTCCCGATAAAAATGATACCTCACTTGCGTGGGTAGGCCTAGTGCCCGCGACAGGAAATGCCCTAAAACGCAACATGCACACATCACATTTTTTTAAAGAAAACAGAGGTGTTTTTTGCAAAGTGCCTACCTGTAGATTTTGGCCTCTAGCTCAGCCGGCACCTAGGGAAACCTACCAAACCTGTGCATTTTTGAAAACTAGAGACCTAGGGGAATCCAAGATGGGATGACTTGTGGGGCTCTGACCAGGTTCTGTTACCCAGAATCCTTTGCAAACCTCAAAATTTGGCTAAAAAAACACATGTTCCTCACATTTCTGTGGCAGAAAGTTCTGGAATTTGAGAGGAGCCACAAATTTCCTTCCACCCAGCGTTCCCCCAAGTCTCCCGATAAAAATGGTACCTCACTTGTGTGGGTAGGCCTAGCCCCCGCGACAGGATATGCCCCAAAACACAACGTGGACACATCACAGAAAACAGAGCTGTTTTTTGCAAAGTGCCTACCTGTAGATTTTGGCCTCTAGCTCAGCCGGCACCTAGGGAAACCTACCAAACCTGTGCATTTCTGAAAACTAGAGACCTAGGGGAATCCAAGATGGGGTGACTTGTGGGGCTCTGACCAGGTTCTGTTACCCAGAATCCTTTGCAAACCTCAAAATTTGGCTAAAAAAACACATGTTCCTCACATTTCTGTGGCAGAAAGTTCTGGAATCTGAGAGGAGCCACAAATTTCCTTCCACCCAGCGTTCCCCCAAGTCTCCCGATAAAAATGGTACCTCACTTGTGTGGGTAGGCCTAGCCCCCGCGACAGGATATGCCCCAAAACACAACGTGGACACATCACAGAAAACAGAGCTGTTTTTTGCAAAGTGCCTACCTGTAGATTTTGGCCTCTAGCTCAGCCGGCACCTAGGGAAACCTACCAAACCTGTGCATTTCTGAAAACTAGAGACCTAAGGGAATCCAAGATGGGGTGACTTGTGGGGCTCTGACCAGGTTCTGTTACCCAGAATCCTTTGCAAACCTCAAAATTTGGCTAAAAAAACACATGTTCCTAACATTTCTGTGGCAGAAAGTTCTGGAATCTGAGAGGAGGCACAAATTTCCTTCCACCCAGCGTTCCCCCAAGTCTCCCGATAAAAATGGTACCTCACTTGTGTGGGTAGGCCTAGCGCCCGCGACAGGATATGCCCCAAAACACAAGGTGGACACATCACAGAAAACAGAGCTGTTTTTTGCAAAGTGCCTACCTGTAGATTTTGGCCTCTAGCTCAGCCGGCACCTAGGGAAACCTACCAAACCTGTGCATTTCTGAAAACTAGAGACCTAGGGGAATCCAAGATGGGGTGACTTGTGGGGCTCTGACCAGGTTCTGTTACCCAGAATCCTTTGCAAACCTCAAAATTTGGCTAAAAAAACACATGTTCCTCACATTTCTGTGGCAGAAAGTTCTGGAATCTGAGAGGAGCCACAAATTTCCTTCCACCCAGCGTTCCCCCAAGTCTCCTGATAAAAATGATACCTCATTTGCATGGGTAGGCCTAGGGCCCGCGACACGAAATGCCCCAAAACGCAACGTGCACACATCACATTTTTTTAAAGAAAACAGAGGTGTTTTTTGCAAAGTGCCTACCTGTGGATTTTGGCCTCTAGCTCAGCCGGCACCTAGGGAAACCTACCTGCATTTTTGAAAACTAGAGACCTAGGGGAATCCAAGATGGGATGACTTGTGGGGCTCTGACCAGGTTCTGTTACCCAGAATCCTTTGCAAACCTCAAAATGTGGCTAAAAAAACACATGTTCCTCACATTTCTGTGGCAGAAAGTTCTGGAATCTGAAAGGAGCCACAAAGTTCCTTCCACCCAGCGTTCCCCCAAGTCTCCCGATAAAAATGATACCTCACTTGTGTGGGTAGGCCTAGCGCCCGCGACAGGAAATGCTCCAAAACGCAACGTGCACACATCCCATTTTTTGACAGAAAACAGAGCTGTATTTTGCAAAGTGCCTACCTGTAGATTTTGGCCTCTAGCTCAGCCGGCACCTAGGGAAACCTACCAAACGTGTGCATTTCTGAAAACTAGAGACCTAGTGGAATCCAAGATGGGGTGACTTGTGGGGCTGTGACCAGGTTCTGTTACCCAGAATCCTTTGCAAACCTCAAAATTTGGCTAAAAAAACACATGTTCCTCACATTTCTGTGGCAGAAAGTTCTGGAATCTGAGAGGAGCCACAAATTTCCTTCCACCCAGCGTTCCCCCAAGTCTCCCGATAAAAATTATACCTCACTTGTGTGGGTAAGCCTAGCGCCCGCGACAGGAAATGCCCCAAAACGCAACGTGCACACATCACATTTTTTGAAAGAAAACAGAGGTGTTTTTTGCAAAGTGCCTACCTGTGGATTTTGGCCTCTAGCTCAGCCGGCACCTAGGGAAACCTACCAAACCTGTGCATTTTTGAAAACTAGAGACCTAGGGGAATCCAAGATGGGGTGACTTGTGGGGCTGTGACCAGGTTCTGTTACCCAGAATCGTTTGCAAACCTCAAAATTTGGCTAAAAAAACACATGTTCCTCACATTTCTGCGGCAGAAAGTTCTGGAATCTGAGAGGAGCCACAAATTTCCTTCCACCCAGCGTTCCCCCAAGTCTCCCGATAAAAATTATACCTCACTTGTGTGGGTAGGCCTAGCGCTCGCAACAGGAAATGCCCCAAAACGCAACGTGCACACATCACATTTTTTTAAAGAAAACAGGTGTTTTTTGCAAAGTGCCTACCTGTGGATTTTGGCCTCTAGCTCAGCCGGCACCTAGGGAAACCTACCTGCATTTTTGAAAACTAGAGACCTAGGGAAATCCAAGATGGGATGACTTGTGGGGTTCTGACCAGGTTCTGTTACCCAGAATCCTTTGCAAACCTCAAAATGTGGCTAAAAAAACACATGTTCCTCACATTTCTGTGGCAGAAAGTTCTGGAATCTGAGAGGAGCCAGAAATGTCCTTCCACCCAGCGTTCCCCCAAGTCTCCCGATAAAAATGGTACCTCAATTGTTTCTGGTAGGCCTAGCCCCCGCGACAGGATATGCCCCAAAACACAACGTGGACACATCACAGAAAACACAGCTGTTTTTTGCAAAGTGCCTACCTGTAGATTTTGGCCTCTAGCTCAGCCGGCACCTAGGGAAACCTACCAAACCTGTGCATTTCTGAAAACTAGAGACCTAAGGGAATCCAAGATGGGGTGACTTGTGGGGCTCTGACCAGGTTCTGTTACCCAGAATCCTTTGCAAACCTCAAAATTTGGCTAAAAAAACACATGTTCCTAACATTTCTGTGGCAGAAAGTTCTGGAATCTGAGAGGAGGCACAAATTTCCTTCCACCCAGCGTTCCCCCAAGTCTCCCGATAAAAATGGTACCTCACTTGTGTGGGTAGGCCTAGCGCCCGCGACAGGATATGCCCCAAAACACAAGGTGGACACATCACAGAAAACAGAGCTGTTTTTTGCAAAGTGCCTACCTGTAGATTTTGGCCTCTAGCTCAGCCGGCACCTAGGGAAACCTACCAAACGTGTGCATTTCTGAAAGCTAGAGACCTAGGGGAATCCAAGATGGGGTGACTTGTGGGGCTCTGACCAGGTTCTGTTACCCAGAATCCTTTGCAAACCTCAAAATTTGGTTAAAAAAACACATGTTCCTCACATTTCTGTGGCAGAAAGTTCTGGAATCTGAGAGGAGCCACAAATTTCCTTCCACCCAGCGTTCCCCCAAGTCTCCCGATAAAAATGATACCTCACTTGTGTGGGTAGGCCTAGTGCCCGCGACAGGAAATTCCCCAAAACGCAACGGGCACACATCACATTTTTTGAAAGAAAACAGAGGTGTTTTTTGCAAAGTGCCGACCTGTGGATTTTGGCCTCTAGCTCAGCCGGCACCTAGGGAAACCTACCAAACCTGTGCATTTTTGAAAACTAGAGACCTAGGGGAATCCAAGATGGGATGACTTGTGGGGCTCTGACCAGGTTCTGTTACCCAGAATCCTTTGCAAACCTCAAAATGTGGCTAAAAAAACACATATTCCTCACATTTCTGTGGCAGAAAGTTCTGGAATCTGAGAGGAGCCACAAATTTCCTTCCACCCAGCGTTCCCCCAAGTCTCCCGATAAAAATGATACCTCACTTGTGTGGGTAGGCCTAGCGCCCGCGACAGGAAATGCCCCAAAACGCAACGTGCACACATCACATTTTTTGAAAGAAAACAGAGGTGTTTTTTGCAAAGTGCCTACCTGTGGATTTTGGCCTCTAGGTCAGCCGGCACCTAGGGAAACCTACCAAACCTGTGCATTTTTGAAAACTAGAGACCTAGCGGAATCCAAGATGGGATGACTTGTGGGGCTCTGACCAGGTTCTGTTACCCAGAATCCTTTGCAAACCTAAAATATTTGGCTAAAAAAACACATATTCCTCACGTTTCTGTGGCAGAAAGTTCTGGAATCTGAGAGGAGCCACAAATTTCCTTCCACCCAGCGTTCCCCCAAGTCTCCCGATAAAAATGGTACCTCACTTGTGTGGGTAGGCCTAGCGCCCGCGACAGGAAATGCCCCAAAACACAACGTGGACACATCACAGAAAACAGAGCTGTTTTTTGCAAAGTGCCTACCTGTAGATTTTGGCCTCTAGCTCAGCCGGCACCTAGGGAAACCTACCAAACCTGTGCATTTCTGAAAACTAGAGACCTAGGGGAATCCAAGATGGGGTGACTTGTGGGGCTCTGACCAGGTTCTGTTACCCAGACTCCTTTGCAAACCTCAAAATTTGGCTACAAAAACACATGTTCCTAACATTTCTGTGGCAGAAAGTTCTGGAATCTGAGAGGAGGCTCTAATTTCCTTCCACCCAGCGTTCCCCCAAGTCTCCCGATAAAAATGATACCTCACTTGTGTGGGTAGCCTAGTGCCCGCGACAGGAAATGCCCCAAAGCACAACGTGGACACATCCCATTTTTTGACAGAAAACAGAGCTGTATTTTGCAAAGTACCTACCTGTAGATTTTGGCCTCTAGCTCAGCCGGCACCTAGGGAAACCTACCAAACGTGTGCATTTCTGAAAGCTAGAGACCTAGGGGAATCCAAGATGGGGTGACTTGTGGGGCTCTGACCAGGTTCTGTTACCCAGAATCCTTTGCAAACCTCAAAATTTGGTTAAAAAAACACATGTTCCTCACATTTCTGTGGCAGAAAGTTCTGGAATCTGAGAGGAGCCACAAATTTCCTTCCACCCAGCGTTCCCCCAAGTCTCCCGATAAAAATGATACCTCACTTGTGTGGGTAGGCCTAGTGCCCGCGACAGGAAATTCCCCAAAACGCAACGGGCACACATCACATTTTTTGAAAGAAAACAGAGGTGTTTTTTGCAAAGTGCCGACCTGTGGATTTTGGCCTCTAGCTCAGCCGGCACCTAGGGAAACCTACCAAACCTGTGCATTTTTGAAAACTAGAGACCTAGGGGAATCCAAGATGGGATGACTTGTGGGGCTCTGACCAGGTTCTGTTACCCAGAATCCTTTGCAAACCTCAAAATGTGGCTAAAAAAACACATATTCCTCACATTTCTGTGGTAGAAAGTTCTGGAATCTGAGAGGAGCCACAAATTTCCTTCCACCCAGCGTTCCCCCAAGTCTCCCGATAAAAATGATACCTCACTTGTGTGGGTAGGCCTAGCGCCCACGACAGGAAATGCCCCAAAACGCAACGTGCACACATCACATTTTTTGAAAGAAAACAGAGGTGTTTTTTGCAAAGTGCCTACCTGTGGATTTTGGCCTCTAGGTCAGCCGGCACCTAGGGAAACCTACCAAACCTGTGCATTTTTGAAAACTAGAGACCTAGCGGAATCCAAGATGGGATGACTTGTGGGGCTCTGACCAGGTTCTGTTACCCAGAATCCTTTGCAAACCTAAAATATTTGGCTAAAAAAACACATGTTCCTCACGTTTCTGTGGCAGAAAGTTCTGGAATCTGAGAGGAGCCACAAATTTCCTTCCACCCAGCGTTCCCCCAAGTCTCCCGATAAAAATGGTACCTCACTTGTGTGGGTAGGCCTAGCGCCCGCGACAGGAAATGCCCCAAAACACAACGTGGACACATCACAGAAAACAGAGCTGTTTTTTGCAAAGTGCCTACCTGTAGATTTTGGCCTCTAGCTCAGCCGGCACCTAGGGAAACCTACCAAACCTGTGCATTTCTGAAAACTAGAGACCTAGGGGAATCCAAGATGGGGTGACTTGTGGGGCTCTGACCAGGTTCTGTTAGCCAGACTCCTTTGCAAACCTCAAAATTTGGCTACAAAAACACATGTTCCTAACATTTCTGTGGCATAAAGTTCTGGAATCTGAGAGGAGGCACTAATTTCCTTCCACCCAGCGTTCCCCCAAGTCTCCCGATAAAAATGATACCTCACTTGTGTGGGTCGGCCTAGCGCCCGCAACAGGAAATGCCCCAAAGGACAACGTGGACACATCCCATTTTTTGACAGAAAACAGAGCTGTATTTTGCAAAGTGCCTACCTGTAGATTTTGGCCTCTAGCTCAGCCGGCACCTAGGGAAACCTACCAAACCTGTGCATTTCTGAAAACTAGAGACCTAAGGGAATCCAAGATGGGGTGACTTGTGGGGCTCTGACCAGGTTCTGTTACCCAGAATCCTTTGCAAACCTCAAAATTTGGCTAAAAAAACACATGTTCCTCACATTTCTGTGGCAGAAAGTGCTGGAATCTGAGAGGAGCCACAAATTTCCTTCCACCCAGCGTTCCCCCAAGTCTCCTGATAAAAATGATACCTCATTTGCATGGGTAGGCCTAGGGCCCGCGACAGGAAATGCCCCAAAACACAACGTGCACACATCACATTTTTTTAAAGAAAACAGAGGTGTTTTTTGCAAAGTGCCTACCTGTGGATTTTGGCCTCTAGCTCAGCCGGCACCTAGGGAAACCTACCTGCATTTTTGAAAACTAGAGACCTAGGGGAATCCAAGATGGGATGACTTGTGGGGCTCTGACCAGGTTCTGTTACCCAGAATCCTTTGCAAACCTCAAAATGTGGCTAAAAAAACACATGTTCCTCACATTTCTGTGGCAGAAAGTTCTGGAATCTGAAAGGAGCCACAAAGTTCCTTCCACCCAGCGTTCCCCCAAGTCTCCCGATAAAAATGATACCTCACTTGTGTGGGTAGGCCTAGCGCCCGCGACAGGAAATGCTCCAAAACGCAACGTGCACACATCCCATTTTTTGACAGAAAACAGAGCTGTATTTTGCAAAGTGCCTACCTGTAGATTTTGGCCTCTAGCTCAGCCGGCACCTAGGGAAACCTACCAAACGTGTGCATTTCTGAAAACTAGAGACCTAGGGGAATCCAAGATGGGGTGACTTGTGGGGCTGTGACCAGGTTCTGTTACCCAGAATCCTTTGCAAACCTCAAAATTTGGCTAAAAAAACACATGTTCCTAACATTTCTGTGGCAGAAAGTTCTGGAATCTGAGAGGAGCCACAAATTTCCTTCCACCCAGCGTTCCCCCAAGTCTCGCGATAAAAATTATACCTCACTTGTGTGGGTAAGCCTAGCGCCCGCGACAGGAAATGCCCCAAAACGCAACGTGCACACATCACATTTTTTGAAAGAAAACAGAGGTGTTTTTTGCAAAGTGCCTACCTGTGGATTTTGGCCTCTAGCTCAGCCGGCACCTAAGGAAACCTACCAAACCTGTGCATTTTTGAAAACTAGAGACCTAGGGGAATCCAAGATGGGGTGACTTGTGGGGCTGTGACCAGGTTCTGTTACCCAGAATCGTTTGCAAACCTCAAAATTTGGCTAAAAAAACACATGTTCCTCACATTTCTGCGGCAGAAAGTTCTGGAATCTGAGAGGAGCCACAAATTTCCTTCCACCCAGCGTTCCCCCAAGTCTCCCGATAAAAATTATACCTCACTTGTGTGGGTAGGCCTAGCGCTCGCAACAGGAAATGCCCCAAAACGCAACGTGCACACATCACATTTTTTTAAAGAAAACAGGTGTTTTTTGCAAAGTGCCTACCTGTGGATTTTGGCCTCTAGCTCAGCCGGCACCTAGGGAAACCTACCTGCATTTTTGAAAACTAGAGACCTAGGGAAATCCAAGATGGGATGACTTGTGGGGTTCTGACCAGGTTCTGTTACCCAGAATCCTTTGCAAACCTCAAAATGTGGCTAAAAAAACACATGTTCCTCACATTTCTGTGGCAGAAAGTTCTGGAATCTGAGAGGAGCCAGAAATGTCCTTCCACCCAGCGTTCCCCCAAGTCTCCCGATAAAAATGGTACCTCACTTGTGTGGGTAGGCCTAGCGCCCGCGACAGGATATGCCCCAAAACACAACGTGGACACATCACAGAAAACAGAGCTGTTTTTTGCAAAGTGCCTACCTGTAGATTTTGGCCTCTAGCTCAGCCGGCACCTAGGGAAACCTACCAAACCTGTGCATTTCTGAAAACTAGAGACCTAGGGGAATCCAAGATGGGGTGACTTGTGGGGCTCTGACCAGGTTCTGTTACCCAGAATCCTTTGCAAACCTCAAAATTTGGCTAAAAAAACACATGTTCCTAACATTTCTGTGGCAGAAAGTTCTGGAATCTGAGAGGAGGCACAAATTGCCTTCCACCCAGCGTTCCCCCAAGTCTCCCGATAAAAATGATACCTCACTTGTGTGGGTAGCCTAGTGCCCGCGACAGGAAATGCCCCAAAGCACAACGTGGACACATCCCATTTTTTGACAGAAAACAGAGCTGTATTTTGCAAAGTACCTACCTGTAGATTTTGGCCTCTAGCTCAGCCGGCACCTAGGGAAACCTACCAAACCTGTGCATTTCTGAAAACTAGAGACCTAGGGGAATCCAAGATGGGGTGACTTGTGGGGCTCTGACCAGGTTCTGTTACCCAGAATCCTTTGCAAACCTCAAAATTTGGCTAAAAAAACACATGTTCCTCACATTTCTGTGGCAGAAAGTTCTGGAATCTGAGAGGAGCCACAAATTTCCTTCCACCCAGCGTTTCCCCAAGTCTCCCGATAAAAATGATACCTCACTTGCGTGGGTAGGCCTAGTGCCCGCGACAGGAAATGCCCCAAAACGCAACGTGCACACATCACATTTTTTTAAAGAAAACAGAGGTGTTTTTTGCAAAGTGCCTACCTGTGGATTTTGGCCTCTAGCTCAGCCGGCACCTAGGGAAACCTACCAAACCTGTGCATTTTTGAAAACTAGAGACCTAGGGGAATCCAAGATGGGATGACTTGTGGGGCTCTGACCAGGTTCTGTTACCCAGAATCCTTTGCAAACCTCAAAATGTGGCTAAAAAAACACATGTTCCTCACATTTCTGTGGCAGAAAGTTCTGGAATCTGAAAGGAGCCACAAAGTTCCTTCCACCCAGCGTTCCCCCAAGTCTCCCGATAAAAATGATACCTCACTTGTGTGGGTAGGCCTAGCGCCCGCGACAGGAAATGCCCCAAAACGCAACGTGCACACATCCCATTTTTTGACAGAAAACAGAGCTGTATTTTGCAAAGTGCCTACCTGTAGATTTTGGCCTCTAGCTCAGCCGGCACCTAGGGAAACCTACCAAACGTGTGCATTTCTGAAAACTAGAGACCTAGGGGAATCCAAGATGGGGTGACTTGTGGGGCTGTGACCAGATTCTGTTACCCAGAATCCTTTGCAAACCTCAAAATTTGGCTAAAAAAACACATGTTCCTCACATTTCTGTGGCAGAAAGTTCTGGAATCTGAGAGGAGCCACAAATTTCCTTCCACCCAGCGTTCCCCCAAGTCTCCCGATAAAAATTATACCTCACTTGTGTGGGTAAGCCTAGCGCCCGCGACAGGAAATGCCCCAAAACGCAACGTGCACACATCACATTTTTTTAAAGAAAACAGAGGTGTTTTTTGCAAAGTGCCTACCTGTGGATTTTGGCCTCTAGCTCAGCCGGCACCTAGGGAAACCTACCAAACCTGTGCATTTTTGAAAACTAGAGACCTAGGGGAATCCAAGATGGGGTGACTTGTGGGGCTGTGACCAGGTTCTGTTACCCAGAATCCTTTGCAAACCTCAAAATTTGGCTAAAAAAACACATGTTCCTCACATTTCTGCGGCAGAAAGTTCTGGAATCTGAGAGGAGCCACAAATTTCCTTCCACCCAGCGTTCCCCCAAGTCTCCCGATAAAAATGATACCTCACTTGTGTGGGTAGGCCTAGCGCTCGCGACAGGAAATGCCCCAAAACGCAACGTGCACACATCAAATTTTTTGAAAGAAAACAGGTGTTTTTTGCAAAGTGCCTACCTGTGGATTTTGGCCTCTAGCTCAGCCGGCACCTAGGGAAACCTACCTGCATTTTTGAAAACTAGAGACCTAGGGGAATCCAAGATGGGATGACTTGTGGGGCTCTGACCAGGTTCTGTTACCCAGAATCCTTTGCAAACCTCAAAATGTGGCTAAAAAAACACATGTTCCTCACATTTCTGTGGCAGAAAGTTCTGGAATCTGAGAGGAGCCAGAAATTTCCTTCCACCCAGCGTTCCCCCAAGTCTCCCGATAAAAATGGTACCTCACTTGTGTGGGTAGGCCTAGCGCCCGCGACAGGATATGCCCCAAAACACAACGTGGACACATCACAGAAAACAGAGCTGTTTTTTGCAAAGTGCCTACCTGTAGATTTTGGCCTCTAGCTCAGCCGGCACCTAGGGAAACCTACCAAATCTGTGCATTTCTGAAAACTAGAGACCTAGGGGAATCCAAGATGGGGTGACTTGTGGGGCTCTGACCAGGTTCTGTTACCCAGAATCCTTTGCAAACCTCAAAATTTGGCGAAAAAAAACACGTTCCTAACATTTCTGTGGCAGAAAGTTCTGGAATCTGAGAGGAGGCACAAATTGCTTTCCACCCAGCGTTCCCCCAAGTCTCCCGATAAAAATGATACCTCACTTGTGTGGGTAGCCTAGTGCCCGCGACAGGAAATGCCCCAAAGCACAACGTGGACACATCCCATTTTTTGACAGAAAACAGAGCTGTATTTTGCAAAGTACCTACCTGTAGATTTTGGCCTCTAGCTCAGCCGGCACCTAGGGAAACCTACCAAACCTGTGCATTTCTGAAAACTAGAGACCTAGGGGAATCCAAGATGGGGTGACTTGTGGGGCTCTGACCAGGTTCTGTTACCCAGAATCCTTTGCAAACCTCAAAATTTGGCTAAAACAAACACATGTTCCTCACATTTCTGTGGCAGAAAGTTCTGGAATCTGGGAGGAGCCACAAATTTCCTTCCACCCAGCGTTCCCCCAAGTCTCCCGATAAAAATGATACCTCACTTGTGTGGGTAGGCCTAGCGCCCGCGACAGGAAATGCCCCAAAACACTACATAGACACATCCCATTTTTTTACAGAAAACAGAGGTGTTTTTTGCAAAGTGCCTACCTGTAGATTTTGGCCTCTAGCTCAGCCGGCACCTAGGGAAACCTACCAAACGTGTGCATTTCTGAAAACTAGAGACCTAGGGGAATCCAAGATGGGGTGACTTGTGGGGCTGTGACCAGGTTCTGTTACCCAGAATCCTTTGCAAACCTCAAAATTTGGCTAAAAAAACACATGTTCCTCACATTTCTGTGGCAGAAAGTTCTGGAATCTGAGAGGAGCCACAAATTTCCTTCCACCCAGCGTTCCCCCAAGTCTCCCGATAAAAATGATACCTCACTTGTGTGGGTAGCCTAGCGCCCGCGACAGGAAATGCCCCAAAGCACAACGTGGACACATCTTATTTTTTGACAGAAAACAGAGCTGTATTTTGCAAAGTGCCTACATGTAGATTTTGGCCTCTAGCTCAGCCGGCACCTAGGGAAACCTACCAAACCTGTGCATTTCTGAAAACTAGAGACCTAGGGGAATCCAAAATGGGGTGACTTGTGGGGCTCTGACCAGGTTCTGTTACCCAGAATACTTTGCAAACTTAAAAATTTGGCTAAAAAAACACGTGTTCCTCACATTTCTGTGGCAGAAAGTTCTGGAATCTGAGAGGAGCCACAAATATCCTTCCACCCAGCGTTCCCCCAAGTCTCCCGATAAAAATGGTACCTCACTTGTGTGGGTAGGCCTAGCGCCCGCGACAGGATATGCCCCAAAACACAACGTGGACACATCAAAGAAAACAGAGCTGTTTTTTGCAAAGTGCCTACCTGTAGATTTTGGCCTCTAGCTCAGCCGGCACCTAGGGAAACCTACGAAACCGGTGCATTTCTGAAAACTAGAGACCCAGGGGAATCCAAGATGGGGTGACTTGTGGGGCTCTGACCAGGTTCTGTTTCCCAGAATCCTTTGCAAACCTCCAAATTTGGCTAAAAAAACACATGTTCCTAACATTTCTGTGGCAGAAAGTTCTGGAATCTGAGAGGAGGCACAAATTTCCTTCCACCCAGCGTTCCCCCAAGTCTCCAGATAAAAATGATACCTCACTTGTGTGGGTCGGCCTAGCGCCCGCGACAGGAAATTCCCCAAAGGACAACGTGGACACATCCCATTTTTTGACAGAAAACAGAGCTGTATTTTGCAAAGTGCCTACCTGTAGATTTTGGCCTCTAGCTCAGCAGGCACCTAGGGAAACCTACCAAACCTGTGCATTTCTGAAAACTAGAGACCTAGGGGAATCCAAGATGGGGTGACTTGTGGGGCTGTGACCAGATTCTGTTACCCAGAATCCTTTGCAAACCTCAAAATTTGGCTAAAAAAACACATGTTCCTCACATTTCTGTGGCAGAAAGTTCTGGAATCTGAGAGGAGCCACAAATTTCCTTCCACCCAGCGTTCCCCCAAGTCTCCCGATAAAAATGATACCTCACTTGTGTGGGTAGGCCTAGCACCCGCGACAGGAAATGCTCCAAAACGCAACGTGCACACATCCCATTTTTTGACAGAAAACAGAGCTGTATTTTGCAAAGTGCCTACCTGTAGATTTTGGCCTCTAGCTCAGCCGGCACCTAGTGAAACCTACCAAACGTGTGCATTTCTGAAAACTAGAGACCTAGGGGAATCCAAGATGGGGTGACTTGTGGGGCTGTGACC